>NC_071472.1:33251189-33366189 GCF_028500815.1 Rissa tridactyla | reverse complement strand
CAAGCTGACAATTTTTGACCCTCTTGTTCTCTCTCTGCTCTTCATGCTAGGCCCCCCTTGGCCATCTGCAGAGCTCCAGCTCACACACACAGACCCTTCTCCTCCTCCAGGCACTAGTGCAAGCCATAGGAGGGCTTCAGATCTATTTTCTGACAGAGCATTCGGGGGCTTGTTTTTTGCAATCAAAAGCCAGCCTCCTGGCAGAAAAGAGAGCTTGGATTAGACAGAAGAGAGAATATCTGTTTTAAAAGCCTCAGCTTTGTCTCATATTGCTATAGCTCTCATCATCAATACACCTCTCAGGCTTCTCAAAACAGTTCTGGGCCACCTTGAGACAAGAAATAAGTACACCTTTGTTTTCACACAGCTGTAACAAGCCCTCAACAACAACATGCTAAGAGCAGCAATGCTCAGGAGCTCTGTAGACCTGCTGCCTCTACCAGGTCTCCCCACACCAGAGACTACTTTATTTAAAGGCCAAAGAAATTTTAAGGCTAAAACATCCAGGTTTTGCTAAGCCATTTCTTGGTTTTGAGAGGAACTGGCAAAAAATAAACTTATCTACAATAGTTTGTTGAGGAATTTAAATTAGATCTGGCCCTTAGCCAAGTGCAGCCATTAGAGAGCACTACACTTCCTTGTCTGTGCATGTTGGGGAGAGGAAAGCCAACAGGACAGGCACAGTGCAGAAACTCCCTGAACCCATGTTCTCCTTGTGAGCCTCAAAAGGGTTCCCCCATCCCAGCAGAGCATCTGTCCCAGGCAAGTTAATACTAGATAGCTTGATAATAAATAGATTAACACCTACACCTGCTCTACCCAGCACGCAAAAGTTTTTTGCTGCTTCACTTGCTGCAGCACCCTGACAGAAGAAGCAGGTCTGACACTAGCAGAGAGCAGACCAGACACCTTGTGCACAGCTTCTCTGTTTCATACGTGGTTTCATCTCTTCTGCAGACTCACAGAAGAAAGGCTGTAAAGAGGCAGTACGAAAACCAGCTTGCATCTACTCCACATAGAATTCAAGCCTCTTGCTACAGGCAACGAACCACTCCTATGTCCAAATCACTACCTCTATTTTTCTGCAAAAAGAACTCCTTTTATGCATATATAAAGTTATTAGTGTACAGTTTCTCCCCTAATGAAGTGCAGTCTTTCTCTCATCCAGAACATAAAAAAACCCCAAGACCTCTCCTTCCTTCCCAAAGGAGCACTATTGGGATCCAGAACAATCAATCAATCAATACATAAATAAATGGAAACAAACGAACCAAAACAGAAAGACTTTCCAAACTAAAGCAAAAAGACTCACCTCAAGAAGAAAAATTGGCATGGCATCACTGTGCTGTGCTCCAGACAGACTGCTTCTCCCCTGCCTAACTCCCATCAGGCTCCAGCCAGCCCATTAGCAGCCAATATAAAAGTTCACAGGTGCTAAAATCATAAGGATCAGAGTATTCTGGGTATCTTGCTGTGGCAAAACCCTGCAGTGGGGTGAGAGTTTGCTTCAGGCAGAAGAGGTGAAATGCTTTAATCAAACTAAGTTTAAGAAAAACCTTACTAGCTCAAAAGATTTTATTTTTCTTGTGCAAAATTTAAAGCCACTGATAGTTTGTTTGCATTCTCCCTCTAAACTGATTAGTACAATCCAGGCATTTCTGTATTTGACCTTCATTTTCCCTGAGTTGTTGCCTGGAACACATGCTCATGACCAGCCATGCACCTTGGTACAATTGTGTTCCGACCAGGTTTTTGGGATTTTGTGGGGTTTCTTTATATCTTGCAAGTGCTCGCTATGCAGAATGGGGTGGGGAAAACATTTACTTTTGTTTCAAGTTGAAATTTACCTTCTGTTATGATTCCAGATGCTGAAAGCAAGTTATAGAATAACAGTATTTTTCAGTTTGAGTCAAAAAGCTGATAAAAACATTGATTTCTATCTTAATCACCTTTGCTTGGACAAAGCTTCATTCTTGAAGAAAAAGAGAGATTTTGGTTAAAAAGTGTTTTTACCTGCTTTTGTTTCACAGGGTATTGCTGGGAATTTGAGCTGAAAAGATGTGGGAAGAATATGCTTTATGAAACAAAGAATGATAATGAGGAAAATACACTGCTGGGTTACAGATGCAGGTGGTTTTGACAGTTGATACTAATAAAGTTTTTCTCAGGACTTCTTCTATTGCCTTGTTTTGGCTCTACAGTGCAGGACAAGTGAAGGAAGAACAGTTGTCCACAGAGACGCTTTTGGCCTTTAACCTCCACCCAGGAGGTGCTGGATTATGCCAATGAAGACTTCAGGCTAAACTGTATCCCAAGGCTTCTCAGCAGGATAGGCTAGGAGGAATACTGATTCAGCATGTCCAATATTAGATGTGGTTTGCATTGTCATTTCCAGGTTTTTCATATCATAGCATCATGTTTATCCACACAACGCTCACGAGATTTGAAATGAATTACATTATACCCTGTGTCCCCTTTGATGCTGGGTGGTTATTGTTTGAATTCATACCAATGAGAAATAGTTTGAAAAGTATAATGGGAAATGATTCTTATCACTCATCTGCTAAAAAAAAAATAAAATTAGGATGACTAAAAGTGAGTGAGAATTTAGCCAATTTGAGAAACTTTGTCCAAAAAGGGGAAAATGACTGGAAACACCAAAAGTTTCCAGATTTTAGTTTTGAAGCAGCATTTTCCTTTGAGACAGACTTTCGAAAGAAACTAACTAAAGAGGGGCAAATAGACAAAATGCTACAAAATCCTAGAACAGTGGGCATGCAAGACTTCTTGAACTGAATTATCTGAGCTTGATCTGAAGAACTGGAGTCCCAAAATAAAATAAAAAATATAACTATGAGCTTCCCAGGGTAGTTAGCAGTCCACCCAGTACAGCAGGTTTGTGGGGTCAGGCTCACATGCTGTTGAATCGCTCTCCGTTGCACACAGAGGATGGGTGCCCCTTTTCCCCAGGGGTCACAGCCACCCCAGCTCCCCACAGATGTGCTGGTGGCGTAAAGCAGAAGAAACATTTGCCTTTGAAGGAGAAGGCACCAGGCGAAGTCAGGAGAGCCCATCTCAGAGGCAGGCAGTTTCTGCTGGGAGAAGAAACATAACTTCTTTCTTCACCAGACCGGCCCTTTTATGAAACAATTTGAGACCTTTTTAACTGCCTTTGTGGCAAAAGGACTGAGGGGGAAAACTGAAAAGCTGTCAGATTCCTCAGTGCACTTGCTCCTGTGGCCCCCTGGGCCTTGCTTACAAATCCAATTGAGCGAGGAGACCTCCCCGTGGGTGCTGGTGGGCTCTGGTCCAGGTTGAGGCCAGATAAAGCAACTTGTCTTTCTGTTCAGGCACTTGAGCAGCAAGAGGCAAATGTGAGTGGGAAACCAAATTTCCTCTGGTAAAAGATTATAAAAAACCTTCTAAATTAAGACGAGAACTGTTAGAAGATTACTCCCCCATCCCAGAAGAGGAAATATGGGAAAAAAAGGCTAAAATAAGTTTAATTTTAAGAGATCCCAAATGAATTTTTCAGTTCGTCACATGGGCTGCCAGTCACTCCAGGCTGACAGTGTCCCCAAGCCAGGGCGAACAGACTGCCAGAGGCCACGGACAGAGGTAAGAAAAGAGCTGCTTGCAAACGTCATTCCCCAGCACCTTGCCAAAAAATGCATGGGTCTCAAAAGGAGGGCAGTCATGCAAGTTGCCAGGGACAGATTTGTCAACCAGTGTGGCTGATTCAAGAACTGGCAGAAATTATGAAGTCCCACAAACTGTTTCGGATCTGTTGAATCAGCCTTTACCAATGAAAAAAAAAAAAAAGTTGTTGTGCTGGGTAATTTTTCACTAGCTCTAGTTGCATGATACAGCTAATCAGATGGTGGGGTGGTCATTATTACCATGGGCACTTAATTCTGGCATATTACACAGGAAGCACAGTAGAGACAAGTGGAATGATGCTGGAGACTTTGTCCCGCACACTGTTATACACCTGGAACGCTAACACATGAATACTTCAGTAGTGGGATAACACCAATTCCTACAGAGAGAATGTGGGCAGAGATCCCACAAGTTATGCCTAAAGAGGAGCTGATTAGAGATGCCAAGTTTTGTCCGTGTGTAAATTTACAGTTGGTGGCATTTCCACTGTAAGTGCCATTGTCAAGATTTTAGGATTGGATTGCAAAAAAAAAAAGCATTTGACTGAAACTTGCCATTCAACTTCTCATCATCAGAGTAAAATACCATACTGTACCAAGAATGAAAAGAGAGAGAGAGAGAAAACAACAACATTTAGCAGGTTTTAAAATTATGCAGATATTTTTAATGGCTTTGGAGTATTCAGACACTCACTCATATGTCAGAAAACAGATTTGATTTATAGGAATGACATTTGGCAGAGCAATTAATCCATACTATGTTCTAATCATGTTTGGTACAAGGAGAGGAAAAAAAAGTCAAACTTAGGTTTAAAGCTGACTGTGCCAAGAATTATTTTCAAAGAAGGCTCAGAAGGGTTTTTAGTAAGCTCAAGGACAAAATCTGGTCTTTGTTTCCTTCCACACTCTACCACCCAACACAAGAGGAAGACTGCATTCTATTTTATAGTTGAAAATCAACAATTAAATCTTCTTGCCTCCACTGGAGATGAAATGGGAATCTAGACCTGTTCTGTTGCTAATCAGATAAACCCTCCTTCCCGCATTATTCCTCAGTCCCAGTGAGACTGTCTACAGGAAATCTTGGGAGGGAAACTATGGGTGGTTCATCAAAAAAAAAAATCAAGGTTTCATCAGGCAGAGCAGGGATTTGCGTTTGCATGAGTGCCCTTTGGTCTGATTTGGTTTTCCTGGAATGAAACTTTCAGCTGTCAAACATTTTGTCCATCTCAGAAACATTTCTTGAGACGGAAATGTTCAGCTCTCCACCTGGTACTGCTTAGATCTGCACTGCCAGAGCACTGACATTCGGCTACAGGGGCTCTCATGCCACAGAGAGCAGTGCTGCTGCTCAGGCACCTGCCGCAGCTTCCACTACAGCAGAGGCCCAGGCCCAAGGAGGGCCCGCTCTGCAGCTTCCCTCCTGGGTGCAGAGTGGGACCTTCTTGTCTCAGGCCCTGGGACTAAGTACCCCCAGAAGGGGTATTGTGCTGGGACTCTATAAGATCACCTGAGTGGGCATGGCCGAATTGCTCACTTGCCCAGCAGCTGTCCTTGCTCGTCTACGTGTACCCATGGCTGCTGACACCTTCCTTGTGCTGTGCTGGTTTTGTATAAGCATGAGCCTCTGTTTTATTCCCATTTGAATCTCTGATGTTGAATTCTGCAGAGAGGAAAAACAACCCTGTGTTTCTCATCCAGTCTGACAGACATGACCATCAAGAAAAGCTTCTCTGACAAATCCATTATAGAATACAAGAGCAAGTACTACATGGTAGTTTTCACTTACGGGCTTCGCAGAAGCTGTGAGTTAGTTCACACGGTAACTGCATCATGTCTAACACAGCACTAGTGCCAGTTTGCTGGGAGAAATCTCTCTTAAAGCCTATTTTGCCTCAAATCTCTCAGAATTAAATCTGATAGCTGTTCCACAACATACCAGTGCTAGATCTGTACTTGAGTTTGTACCATGGTCTGCTCTCCAGTGGTTGGGCATTCACTAACAAATCAAAAAAATCTAACACTTAATTTGATTTTCCTGTTGTTGGGGTTTTTTTAATTATAATTTTTAAAACCAGACTTCCTCCCTCCACTAACTCTATTAACTCTCCTTCACACCCCATCTCCAGAAACTCCTGCTTAATTTAGTCACAAATGAAAACACATTCCTCTACACTCCTTCTAGGATAGCTTTAAAAACCCAAGGTTATACTTTAAGAGAAATAAATAATTATTTTAGCAGATTGGTTTTAACACTTGCTACGAAGATTGCAAAACCATTCACATTCTACCTATAACTCAATTTTCTCACACTCATAACCCAGAAAATATTTGCCTCTGGGTTTAATAGCTTCCATATTCTTTTCTGTCTGAAGATGTATCATTAAATATTATTACTACTGGAGGTATGTTTGGGCAATGTCTTTCAGCCGTATTTGAATTAAAGGGAGAGAGAAGAAAAATTCTGACCAGATGAACTATTTTTGGAAGATGAGTACAAAAAACCAGCTGGCCTGAGCTATCTTCTACTGAAAATTATACCTCTAGGAAAGAGTAAGGTAGGAGAGAAAAGTTCAAAGACATTGAGGAGTGACTTTTGGGCCTGGTGTAGGAGCCATTGACTTTCTCTTGCAGCCAAACAAGGCCTCAGCCCTTTGCAGGTTTGTTCCAGCTCCATCACCCAGCTGTACTGGCCCAGCAAGCCAACGAGTGCTTAGGGCAGTCTGCGCAGTGGGATTATACCTCTTTCAGGAAAAAGGGTATACCCCAGCACCCATCAAAAAACAGAGTGAAATACAATACAATAAAATATCGGCATTAGGAACTAGAGGGAAAAAAAATCACAGACAAAACTATTGGTCTTCTGACTTGTCATTCTTGCCACAAATACAACAGCACTCTGTGATGGTTCTTCCTTGCTGGCACACACAGGCCCCTGCCACAAATGCTGCTTTTGCAGCATGAGCTGGTGGGCTGGGTAAAGCCAATTGGAGGGGTAAGAGGGGAACCTCTCCACCCTTTAAAGTCAGTACAGCCCTCTCTCTCAAAGGAGCTCTATGCAGGCAATCCTACCTACAGGGACTCCCATGGCTGTTAATGGGGAGTTTCTCTCCGACACACACATATGAGCTTCTTCATTGCCATCCCTGAGCAACTTGTACATTTTACTTTGACAAATCTACCCTCAAAACTCTTCTGTGCTGTCTCATGCCTGCTAGAGAAGGAAGAAGGGGTTGGGGCAGGTGCTGAGGCTGCTGCTCAGGCCTCCCTGGCTCTGCCCCACACCAGCTGGGGGGTAAGGGCACCCACGCAAGTGCCCCAAGGCTGCCAACCTTGGGTGACCGGCTAGCAGGCTCAGTCTGGAGTGGGGCTGCTGCCTCTATGGTGCAGAAACTGATGGTTGCGTCCAGTCTTTCTATTGTCTTTCTGTTGGAAAAATTCCTGCCTGTTCAGATGTTGATCTCCAAGTGTCAAGGGCAGTCCTGCACTTGCTTTGCCCCTTTCCCAGCAGCCGGCCTTTATTTGAGCACTGACTTTGATCTCGGCATGGTGCTGGGAGCCTCTCCACTTTTGCTACGTGAAGCCGGCTTGAGGATGGGTTACCCAAGGTATGAATTCATAGATGACTTTCAGCGCAAATAGTCTGACACAAAAAAACCCACAAAATAAAATTATGGAATAATAACCAAATGTGGCATTTCAAGTCCCCTGTCTTTTCCAGAGGAGCATCTCAGGCTGTTACACTCCCACACAAGTTACTCAGATAAAATTGGAACAGATAAAGATCCCAAACTAAGCAATATTTCATGTGCAAGTATGAGACCTGATCCAGTGCTCAGCTGAGTCAAGACAAAGACACCTATTTTCTTCCCTAGGCCACAGTAAGCGTGCTTTTGCCAGAACATGGAGTTGGATTTACACATTTTCACAGATAACATGATATTTTGCTATGAAAACTTTCCATTATACCTGCGTGAAGCTTTATCTCCTAGATCTACTACTAATCAGTGCTTTTTCCCTGCACTGACAGACAGTCAGAGTCTGAGGAGTCATTATTTCTCATACAAGTACATAAAACTGGTAAGTGTTTCAGGTTTGATGTTACAACTGCTCACTGTCACCTTGGTATCTGCTGCTGCCAGTTATTCCCTCCACAAACTCTTTGTCAGAACGCTTACGGTTTTGCTGGAAGGCTTTCAAGTTCTCTTTGTGAGTTGAAATCCACATCACACACAGGCATACAGGCATGCACACATACTGCTTTAAATATCACAAACAAATGATACCACAAGCCTTTTCAAAGCATCTTAAAGAGCTCTTCTCTTTCATAGGATAATGTATATGGATTTTTCTGAGGATGCCTTATGCACTGTTTTTGGTTGAGTTTTTTTTAATAATAGGAAATAGGTGTTTCCTCAGTGCCTGAATTTTGAAATCTGGAGTGTGGGTTCTTCAGTAGATGTGGCAGCATGTGGGTATTCTCTCCTGTTTTTAGAACTCAAGTTGCTATAACAACCCACGGCATCTGTTCAACCCACTACCTAAGCGGCCTTTTTTTTCTTTTTTTTTTTTTTCCTTTTTTCTTTCCTTTTGGGTCTCCTATTCTTCTGAAGTCAAGTGCTTTGCTTTGATTTTTATTTAAGGAGCTGGCTTATGCTCCAATGTCTATATGCAGAATGAGCTGAAAGAAGACAAAATCTGTACTGAAAAGATCACAACTTTTGGAAAGTATCTGGCTGAGTGGGATGAGTTCAGGGCTGGGCCCTGTTCCTGCTGAAGTGAAGATTCACCGGTTCCTGCTGTGAGCCTGAAATTCACTGCCATGGTTTGTGAAAGGGTGGGTTTCTCTGTTGAATGACAGTGATGGACAGTGAATGAAGTGATGGACACTACGAAGGAGCCACTGGCAGAACAAGAGCCAACAGATGGACAATCTGTATAACTGGCTCTGTATAATTATTGTTTCCTCCTTATCAACCGCTCAACTGCTTTCTTCTCTTCTGGAGAAATTTTTTATTTTTATTGAAATGTATTTTTTGCAGATAGGGGAGGGGCGGGGGGAATAAGAGAGAGATATTTTTTTTTTCATTCATACCAGAGCAGCAATGCCATATAGGCAATGAGGTTTTGATATCCCATCCCTCCTCCATGGGTTAGCTGCCCAAGTTTCATGCTTCAGCGTACAGCACTGCCTCTGAACAGGAGGAGCGCATCACTGCTAGAGTCCCTGGCTGCAGTGTATGGGGGAAGGCGTAGACCAACTACCAAGTCTTATGCACAGAAGAGAATGGGAACATAGTTACAGTTCCGTGAAGCAGGCAGGACACCGGCTCCAATGGGAATATTTCTGTTTTAGGATGAGATGTTTTATCTGTGAGTTTTCAAAAATAATTAGGATTTTCTATTCATACAAATCACTTTCAATAAAATCTCAGTTTTCCACAAAAAAAGTGCCTTCCACAGTCCAGCTCCAAAACACTGCTACTGTCAATCAGCAGATAGCAGCGCTGGGCATATGCAGTTCTGTCCAGCCCCCATAGTAACGGCTTGTCAGAAACTGGGAAAGGAGATGACATTTCTTAGGGGCATCAGTCCAAGTATGATGAAAGCCAAGAGGCTCTCAGATCAGAAGGAGCAGTCTTGGGGGACAGGAGAAGGATCAGAGCTTGGGAACATGGAAAGCCTCCAGAGAGATCTGTCCTCCCACAGTCTCTCCTTTCTCCTGTGCCACCATTAGACCTAATCTTAATCTTCACTTGCATCTAGATACATTGCAATACCCATACCTACTAAGGAGAGTCTGACATAGGCAAGGTGTCCTTCACCTCACATAAGGACTTTCAGGGCTAACCGTAAGTAATCCAGTGCCGTGAAAGCTCCCATGAGGGGCAAGCAACGTGGTTTCCCATTTGTCTCAGGAAGCACGAGATAATTTTCTCTGAAATCACACCTTTCTCCTTCAAAGCTTCTGTGTATATTTGGTAACTTTTACATATGTCATTTCTGTACGACAGCCACAGCTCCCACCTGGAGTTTCGCAACATTGTCCACATGTTACCTTTCCTGCAGGATATAAATGTGTTACTGATACTATTTTTGCACTACAGAGAGAAAATGAGAGGAAAAGAAAGCAGAAGGAATGAAGTTGCATGCCAACTGCCAAACTGGGGCTCACCTTGCGCTGCAGAAAAGAGAATGCAGAAGAGCCACCCTTCCCCTTTACCTTGCAAATGCACAGGGACAAGGTCTCTCTCTCTGGGCCCAGGGATGAACACCATGCTGAGCTGCCAGCAGCCCTGTGGCCGGTCAGGCTCCTGAGGAGACACATCTGAACTGGCCCACCTCACCCCCAGCAGGTAGCACTGGCCTCTGAGGCTCAGCAGCTACCATGCAGTGACACTTGGGCTGTGCTGAGGAATGTGGCAGATCTCAAAGCAGGGCAAGAGAAACTAGGACCAGGCCACCTTGCCATCAAAGAACTATTCACATTCAGCCTCTTTACCACTTATGTTGCTGTGTTCCCCCCTTGCTCTGCCACGAGATAGATAGACAGATAGACAGATTGCATTTCCTCCAGTTCCTTGGGAGAAATTATGTGGGTTGTTTTTATTTTCTCCCCTAACACTTTTTGATGAGACATGTCAACACAGCTGCCCCTCAGACGGCCTCCAGTTCCCTAGGCCAAGACCCCTGCAGGAAAAAACTTCACTGTGGAGCTTGGCCAGCCCAGGAAGAAGCGTCCTGCAAGGCTAAGGGTGCTGCCAAAATGGGAGCATGAAAACCAGTGCAGGATAGGCAGCAGCGCTGAGCGTGGGCATTCATTCATCAACAGTTGTCAACAGCCTTGGCACTAGCAGTACCCCCTGTTTTTTTCCTGTAGCCTGAAGGCAAAAAACACGTGAGCATCCTCTCTGTGATTCCAGCAGGATCCCTGTAGAAATGGTTGGAAAGAAGCGGAGCTGCACCGCAGCACTTGTAGAGATCACGTAACCCAAAATAAAAGTGTGAGAGGTGACCTCAGGGAAGATTTCAGTGTTCGGGCAGGAGCCATATTTAAGAACCTACACAGTGGCTCCAGATCAAGAGCCAAAGAGTGACTGCAGATGGATTTATCCTGCAAATACTTCCTAATGACGCCAGGTATCACAGTGCAGCACATGAATCCTCACCTTTGGAGACAGCCATGCAAAAGTACTCTTGAGAACTACAAAACCAGGCCAAGAATTGAAACTATTTCCAACATGCATATGTTTAGTTCTGCTTTATAGGATCATGACTCCCTTTTAATTTTGTTCAGTCTTGCCCTGGGTTGTAGTAAATCAGCATAGGTTAGCCTTGCTTTACTAGTTTACATCAGCTGAGGACCTGGTATTCAGCATAAAGGACGTTTGATAAACCATTACAATGTTCCCAAAGATTGGTTATTGGAAAGGCAGGAATCTCAAGATTAGTCTAGTGGAAAACACAGATACACATAAAGTTTTTCCTGCACACTTATTTGACTTGCACTCTGAGAAATGCTAGTGTGACCAAAAGATAACACCTGAATATTTTAAATGGACAAATTATTTCTACTCTATTTTACCAAGAGTTTTTCTTACTGAAAAGAAGCAAGAAACAGACCGCGTAGGCATCTGTTCATCCAGCAACTTTCTCTAAATCCCAGGATTAATAGACTACTACTATGAAGTCTGAGCAGGAGATAATATAGCCAGAGTCAGACTTTATCGTATCTTAATCCTCCGATCACAGTAACGTGATCTGACCCAGAGCCTTCATTCCTGGGTGTAGGTTGTAAACAAATGAAATAAAGATTTATTTCATTGTAGACATGGCAGTTTTGATCACAAATGAGTAAGGTTCCTTAAGAAAAGTCCAGTAAGCAATGTTTTGAAATCTACCTTTTCAAGCTTTATTTCAAACTTTAATACTAGATTTTCATCTCTATTCTGATAGAGTTTGAATCCAGACAAGTCTACGAATCTTCTGGTCATATCTCTGCATTGATACTTAGAAATCATAGATCTAAAATGACAGTTCTCCACCTTTTACTATGCTGAACTAAAATCCTGATGACAAACATCCGGATCAGTATGGCTGTTCTCTATATTAGGATCCAGAACCGGGGCTCAAATCCACTGGGTCTCCGAAGGTCACACTGGCTGCAGGGGAAGATGTTCCACCTTGAAGATCAGGCAAAATTACAAATCCCCCTGAACATATTGAGTGTTTGGTACTTTGATACCATTTTGAGCTCTTAGCAGTAGGATTCAGTGGCATTAAAACCTGGACTCCTCCACATATGTAATCAGCACTGACAGCTTGTTAAGTAATTCTTCTGCAACCCAGCAAGGTGAACATAAGGGATTGCCTGCATTCCTTGGGCAGGTTGGGACCAAACACAGACCAAGCAATGTTTAAAAGTATTTTCATTAGGCAGCATTTCCAGCTGTACCACTAACACTGTTCAAAATGGAAAGCAATTCTCTTCCTGGCACCATTTCAGAAGATTTAAAACGCATCATTCTAATTACTGCCTGACAAATAATCCTGGAATGCTAGCTAGGAAGTTTGCAGTGCAGACAAAGATACATTATCATCACACTGGTATATTGAACTTTTTATGATGTCTAATATCTCTAGGTTATAAACGAGTGAAAGCATCCTTTGCCACTGGCAGAGTACAGCCCCCTAGCACACAAACTGAAGGTTCAAACCGTGTGACACAGCTATAAGCCCAAGGTCATTTTGTGGTAAAGCAGTCTAGAAAAGTTGCCAAATCTGTCTTCAGACTACTCTTGATCACTTTGGATGGTGATTTCATTTGGTCTTTCCAGAAATTCATAGAATTCCTTGACATTAAATTAACTCTTTGCAGTTCTGTTTTTGTTACAGGGAGACTGCCTAATCTCAGGAAGATCGGGGTTTCCTTTATCAAGCCCACACATAGATCCATATCTCTTTCTAGCAGCAGAGCTCAATTCAAACTTCTTCAGAGGTCTGAATAATTCATTCTTTTCCCCCTCCCCAGGTTCCTGGCAGCAACTGAGATCTCCACGTTCCAAAATACCAACAGGAACTTTGTCCTCCTCATACACACAGCCCCGCTGTGGCAGTTCAGGGGATGCAGAGACTTCACTGGGCTGCGGATATGCCTGCTCTGGCTCTTGTTTGAGGAAGCTCCCATGCCAACTTTTCTAAGCATTGCCTGTCACTCGTATGAGGTGCACTCAACATGCAGAGTTGATTCAAAGCCAAAGCCTAAGTGAGTTCAAGTGAACAAGTGTGATTCACATGTCAAGAGATCTAAAGAAGTTTCAAGTGGGAAGAGCAGCCATTAGGAGAGGTAAGAAAGTAAAGACAGATTAAAACCCCCTATGTGTCTGCAATGCCTGTACAGTCATGAACTGAACTGAATAATGTAATTGAAAATCTTGCTAACTGCCATCTGTAAACACCTCTGGCAGTAACTGCTTATCACCCGGGCTAGCAATGTGGACTGATTTCATGGTATTCGATTAATTTAAGCCCCCTTTTTTTTTTTCTTCTTTTCTTCTAAGAAATAGCTATTTGACATAAACATCTTTGTTTGGCATATCGCTAGGAGATCTGCTGCTAATTATAATGCTGAACCCAGATGCTGGTGGCGGAAATTAATCTACGTCCTGCGTAGTTTGTTGGGCTTGTTTTAGTAGGTTTGCCAAATATTTAGTGAAACCCTCATATGACTTTTATTATCTGGAGATAGATATTAAAGGGCCAAATACTGTTCTTATTCTCACTGGTGTAAACGTAGACAGCTCCATGGAAAGAAATAAATGTAGTCACATTACTATGGATTTACATGATGTTAGTCTAGATTTACAGTACTGTAAAACCTCAACAGTGGAACTAGGAATCTAAGCCCAAATACTCCATCATCTAAACCTGGGCTCTTCTCTTAGCTGAAAAGCAGAGTTTTGATCCTGAGCAAAATGCCAGTGTTCAACATGTATTTTGCTACAGTGGTATACAGAAATCACTTTTATTTTGCAAGTTGGCTACAGAAAACACCTATGGAATAATTGGCATCAAAATGACTCTGTTCAGAGAAGTAAAAATATTTAATTACAAAACAGTTCAAGCTATGAGCTGCTCCAGGGGCAAAGGACATTATTTGCCTGCTTGGCTCACCTGAGTTTCCCACAGCACACTGGAGAAAGGCCACTGTGCGGGCAGGGCAACCCCAAGGCGAGTGCCAGCCTTGGACATACAGATTGTGGACCTCAAGCCCTAGGAGGCACCAAGAGCTCACTTGGGCCCAATGGAAGATCACACTCCCCCAAAGGAAAACATTTAAGTTCCACTAGGAAAAGTGGTCCAACCAAACAAAAAAGAAAATAGGTGTTTCAGCTGCAGAAAACCTGACTATTTCTCTATAGAAAACGTTGCACTTTGCTAATCTCCCCTTTTCCCACCCATTTTTATGACATAATATTTTCCTGTTGCAAAACTGGAAGGTGAGGAAATATGAAAATAAGTGGTATTTCCCACACAGAAAACAAACGTAAGCTTTCAGCTCTAAGCTTTAAACTAACTAAAAACCAACCAAACAAACAAACAAAAAAACCCAAACAACCTTTAAACCAAAAATCCCCAAAGTCAGCATTTCCCCAAAAGAAGTAAATCTATGTTGTGAAAAGTGTATTTTCATGTGAAATAAAACTGACAGAAAATTTCCCACCCTGCTTGCAGACAAAACTGAGTAAGCCAGAAGAGCATCCCTGTATGCCAGCTGACATTTAAGGCAGTAGTATCATTTAAGCAATACAGACCTAAAGACAGGAAATTTCCTAGGGAAAATAATGAAAACCCTGCTGAGAGATGATAACCTCTGGTACAATGAATGGCTATTAACCCCAGCTGATCATCATTTGCAGGAAATGCCATAGCCCTCAAGTGGGGCAATGATTTTAGAAAGAAAACAGATATTTATAAAGTAATAATATAAGTTTTTAATTTAAATAAATTATGTGGCTTCATCTATGGCATTTACAGTGCATCGTTAATTGTAGTTAGCCTGTAGAAAAACACTTTTCAGAGAAGTACTGGGTCCTACGATTACGTGTGTGAAACAGGCTGCTGCTATCAGAAGCGGTAAAGGGAAGGGAGCTTTGCAGCAAGACCGCTGTCAGTAAGAGATTTCCCATTTTGTGGAACAGGCTGTGGAGCCCAACTCACAAGTTAAGAGATCCTCAGGGATCCATGTAGATCAAAGTAATTTACAGCAGCCTCAGGCTAGCTGTACAAACCGAGCAAAGTCCAGTTCTCAGCCTGACAATAATTGAGTGGGACAGATTTAAGGGAAAACAAGTTCCTGCTTTGTGCAATATTTGTGAGGCCTCCATGGTTTGTTCCTACCCAGGTACAGTAAGCAGCAGCAGAGCAAGTTCTTTGTTGAGGGGATCCCTTTTATTGCAGATTTGAAGATACTGCCACCAAATAAATCACTTCAGAACATTTATTTTCTCTTGTACATCCTTTTGTTCTGATATTCTCTGTGGAGCTGTTGGCCACCTGAGTTTGCTATGCATTTTGCCCAGACAACACAGGTTTAATTTTCTAGTGTCTTTTCCAAGCCAGGAGGGGCAGAAGTAATTTGCTACATTAGCAAGCAGGTTAAGTATCTTTCCATGCAGCAGCAAATGCTTATCCTTTTTGACAGACGCGTCTGGAGTAGCAGAGGGTACGCTCACCTTTGATGTGGGTTTGGAAAGCTCCAGTGCTTTGTGTACTCTTTTGGACTAAAGCAAACACAACATAATTTGCCTTTCTGCAGCGTGGTTCCAACTCAAGCTAGAATTTGGCAAAGCAAAACAATGCTAATAAAGCAAATGTGAAGGAAATCCAAATATTCATGATTTGCATGGCAATACCTTCTACACTCCTTTGGACACTAGAGTGAAAATGGGACCTTAGACTTGCTTTATTCTGCTAGAAGCCCTGCTACACATCACAGCTCCCCAATCAGGACTACCCAGAAACCAGCATTTAACGTTGCTTTCCAGAAGAAGGCCTTCAACTAATACCTTGTGCAGCATTCACAAGATAAACCTTTCTCCCCGCACAGGGATCTGAGGGACAGAGGTGTTGACCAGAACACCTCTGAGGACAGTGGTAAGAGCACAGAGGCCCCAGACCATTCTAATGTACACCCCATACATTCATTAATAGAGTCAGGGTATAAAGGATGCAGTTTACAAACCAGTCCAGTTCCCAGTCTAAAGGGAAAGAAAGACCTGGAGACAGCACAACCTTTCCCTTCTGAACTGCAACAGAGTTTCCAGAATCACAGAAATCACAGCAGAAATGTGGTTGCCATACATTTAAGAAACTGACTTCAGGTGGGCAACCTGCTCTGACAGATTTTGCATTAACACAGCAAACTGTACTTTCTAACACTTCACATTAAAAAGCAGGTGCACACATACATGTGCAAGCAGCAACCCAGGACTCCAAACCCTGATCCAGTTGGAGCTCAATCCAAGGAAGCATGGGATACTGCCAGGGTTCGAACATGAGGCTTGGCTCCAGAAAGGATGGGAACCACTAGACGACACACTTCTTTGGCACAGGTGGAGCCCAACCCCAGAGATCTGGAAGACAACCAAGTACAGACAAGCCACTACAGCCGGCATTCAACACAGCTTCACACAAGCGTCCTCCTGTAACCTTCTAGCTTTACAATTATTTGCACAGTGAAACAGCAGCAGCAAAATGCAATGTGAACAAGAGTAATATTTTCAGAAATCAGTGTGATATATGTCCCTGTAGAATAATTCTTCATACAGGTAAATGTTGTCCAATTATTCTTGTGGTGTACTTTTGATTGTCATTCAGTCCACAACGAATGCTGTCAGTGTAGTAAGCTAATAGAATTGAAATGTTAACTGAGATTATTGATAGTGCTCTGTATCTAGTCCATTATAATCTCTGCCTAGAGATTGTGGAGTTCATAATAGCTAGCAATAAAATAGTTTAGTCCATAAAGAAGGAAGATAACCACTGCACGTACACTTTGCTTAAAAGTACTCAATGAGTTAAAATGTCTAAATATACAATGCTTGTTCCAACTAATATGGCATTATTGTTTCATAAAGAGTTCCTTGCACTGTCCTTTTAGTTACAAATTCTGTTTTTTCAAGGACAACCTAATACAGAGTCATTTAAATTGCTGACATTTATATCTCTAATAAACTGTAACCTGATAATCAGGGACTATAAAGGATAATTTTCTCTCTTGCATTACCACAGAGCAGCCATAAAAGTACAAAATCCACAGAACTGTGTGTACCTAGTCCTAATGGCAAACACAGGGCTTCTTCCTTCTGGCCTCAGCAAAATCTGGTAGACTGGGTGCCTGAACGAAAAGACTAAACAGTTGCTCCCCTCAAATATTTACCCATACTTCCCCCTTTCTCAAACCAGATGCCAAGCTCCTGCTGGCTCTTCACTTTCAAGAGTATTTGGCTCTTTGCTTTAATTCTTCTTGTGCTCTGTATGAGCAGAAACACCCAGTGCAGTTCGCGCCCACTGTCACATTTACACCAGGAAGGGACCTGGGAGAAGAGCTGCTGCTTCTGTTTTACGAGAGTCCTTTGGGCGTTGGCATGTACATACGCAAACTGGCTGTTTTACTTCCTCCTCAAGACATATTTTATTGACTTATTTATTACGCCTTCATTTTACTTAGGGTGGACAGGAAAACCCTGTTTAGATTCACTTTTATACGGAAATTCAGCAGCAGCAGCAGGGCAACTATGATTCCTTGTGCTAATACTACAAGAACACAAGGACAGCCTCACTGAGCTTACGCAGTGCCTCAGGCAAACCAGGGATGCTTCTCCAAACATTAATTTAAATGCCATAAATTCTGCATCAGGCAGACGAAAACCTACTGGTACAATTTGCTTTGTCCACCTCATTTCCACTTACCCTGACTGCTAGCCATCAACACCATTTTTCCCACACCTGTCTAAGCTTCTCCTTTCTCTTCTTTTTCTTGCCTCTCTTTCCCCTTCCCTTTCTGTTAGCTAAATTCAAGCTATGGGATGAATTTATGAAAAGAGGAAAATATTGTGAGGAAAATACATTGTGAAGCCACGACAGGTTTGACAGCAAACAAGGCACGTCCCTGCCTTGGGCCAGGAACATGCTCCTGCTAACATGGAGGGAACAGTGTTGCCATCAGGGCACCTGTGGGGAGCACAGACTCTCCCATGTGCTGCCTCCCAAGAGATGGAAACAGCCTTACTCTGCTACCAGATTCTCCTGGCCTTTCCCTTTTTTAAAGGACAAGGAAAAGAGAGGCCCATGTACAAGCAGTACAAATAAATCCAAACAGAGATGTAATTAGACTGTCTTTGCAACAATACAAAGAACAGCAAAAACACAAGTCTTTGGTAATAAGTGACATTTTTGTTCTTGAACAGATTATATGTGCTATGGAATTGAAAGTCAACATTTTCCTTCCATTTCCTTGCTCAGATTTCTCTTACAATGGAGCCGCTTTTAATAGCTAATCACAGTCACCACATTCAAGGAAGAGTGCAAGTCTTCTTGGCCTACGAGTCTTTAGCTCTGTGAGGTGGCAGCTGCATGAAAGATTTCAGAGAGGCTGGACCCAGTTGAGGTACATCAGGGACACTGGGGACAGCTGCAGTTCCCAGTCTAAAGGGAACTTTTTGCTACAAAACACTCCAGAATCAAGGGCTCTGGGATCCACAGCCATCTATGAAGCCAATAGCTAAAGCCTCTTTCATTGCAATTTTTGTTACCTCTGGTTTTATGGGTTCTGCACAGCAATGCCAATAAGTATTCATTTTGTTTCCTCTTTGTATCATTCCATGCCAATGTACCTCTACTCAGTCCTTATTTTCTCTGGCACCCAGAGAGGTATGACGAGAGCAGGTCCATGGGCTATGTGCACTCATTTACACCAGAGCAAAATAGATGGAAATCGCTTCAGGATCAGGATGGCATTCAGTACCTACTTGCTCCACTGCGGGCAACCACCTCCCTTCAGCCAGATGCAGTGCAACAGTGATTCCAGCCTCAGGCCTTTAAAGGCTGCAGCTCTGCTCTGTCACTATCCCTTGCCAACGAGGCTGTCTATAAAGTTTTCAGCAAGATGCATTTATTGAATCTCTGAGGGAATCAAGGATTCATTAAATTCCTCATCAGGTGTAAAATACATTTTGTATGGTCCTGTAAAGGAAATTTATGCAATGAGGTTAAAAAAAGTCACTGCCAAATATTTCAGAGGAATAATGTTTATAGATAGAGACTGATTCCCTTCTCCCTGATGGAGCTACAGCCATACAGAGTCAGTGTAAGCCAAAGCAGAATCAGGTTCTGGCTAATTTTAACATACTGCACCGCTGAACCACTAACTAGGTGTGGCAAGTGGGTGGAAAAACTATTAGTAGCAAACAAATAATTTTGGCTACCTGGGAGTTAGGAACTCAGGAAAGAGAGAAAAATGGAGAAAAGACATCAAGCACAACCAATCACATTAAACGGGTCAGAGTTTAGGAATGCAAAAAGCTTGTCATATCCTTTTAATTACGAGGGTAAGTTTAAGAATAAAAGACACAATTGCAGCTGAAAAAACACCTCACTTAAAGACCAAGTTACAGTTATGTGTCCTGCATCTTACCAAAAGAAACATTTCTAAGGTGGAATATATACATAAAATACCATCAGAGACTCAGTAACAATTTTTTTAAAACTTCTGACCCATGGATCATTCTGTTCCTAAGAATCTACTCTAGGCGTGAAAAGTCACTTTGTAAACACACTATGGTTTTACAAAGGCTGTGTGTTGGAGCAGAAGGGTTCTCCAGTCAAGCAAAAGAGCAAGACCAATCTGTAGAACTCCCCAGGTACAGTCATCCTGTCCACAGCCACAGCATCTCTCTGTGGGCCTTCAGAGATGGACTAAATAACATGGCACAACACACATCCTCCACTAACATCAGGCCCAGTTATTTAGCCTTCCCCTTTCCATGTTCTGCATCCCATTTCTGCTTATGCTGGTATCAATAGACATTAATGAAAAGCCCTCTTCTCCACAACTTGACTCCTTCGTTTTCCGGGCTACCCAGGCAGACATAATGTACCCAGCTAACATGGGAGTCACGTTACTAGGAACTGCAGTTTTGGGTCTTCAATGCTGTTCTGAACAGTTTCTTTTGATGCTCAGAGTTTTGTAATTTTGAAGTCCGGCCTCAAGGGGGAGATGCCAGAGTTAAGGATCTTCATTGATCAGCATGTACACATTGTAATAGTCTTAAAATTCTGGTAGTCCCAAATTACATTGCCAAAATAATCCTTCCCCTACAATTTCCCTTAGCCTTTGAGCTGTGCTTTCAGTGACAACTCACAGTGACGTTCTGCCAGCTGGAACCTGACCATTGCTCCTGAAATACAAATTCATATCAGAGAGTTGGTCCCAGTCAATTCCACAAGCCAAATCTGAAACCTATCCTTGTCGCTGGGAGCCCGGAACTGATCCTGTTGGCTGGAACAGATTTTTGAATCAAGAACACACTGATTATAGGAATGCCAAATGCTTTGCAGGATCATATCCTTGGTTTCCATTAATTCGCAGTGCATCTTTCCAGACATGGCTAAAGTAGCTGTGTTGAAAAATCCACTCAATTTTCCAGTTTGGATAAAAATGTAAGCTATTTGGTATCCTGCTCTCAGCAGCATGGACATCAAGCCAAACCTGTCTCAGCTAAATTGATCTAAACTCTCTGCTTTTTCTTACGGCTGGTTCCCCATGGCACATTTGGCTTTGTCATCAGGATAAGCTTGGTGCCATGCACTTCATGCCATCTATCCCACAGGGCAACATATTTACATTGTTTACAAAACAGAAAATATTTGCAGCATTCATTTCATCAGGGTGTTCACATGCTCCACATTTCTAATGACAGATCATGCATGCTCCTTAAACCACCAGGCTGCTTTGAGGAGCCTGGGATAATATAGAAGTTCCCTGGCTCAAGCTGAGGTAAAAAACCCTATAATTAGTTTGCAGATAAATTCACCAAAGTGGGACACATTAGGTCAGCAGTACATTGAGAATATTACTACATGTAATTTTGTTACTGAACGTGAGAAGGAGTACAGACACATGTAGTTTCTAGGCATGTAGGAAGGCAGGTGTGCAGGTGATGAACCAAGGTGGATCAGTGGATAACAAACAAAGCCTTACACATATTCAGGAGCTCTAGTCCAAGTACAACATCTCTGCATCAAGAGAATACATTCAAGACAGAAGGTGGACACTGCTGGGTCAGTCAGCAGCCTATCTCAGAACTCGTGGCACTTAGGTGGGGTTCAGGGACAGAAAATTCTGGCAGTTGAGACTGAGTTTGGTTCAAGCCTGATCTCATCCTTTATCAGAAGCTGGACTTTATCCTGTCCATTTACTATGGCAAAGACATATTCCTTCCTTTCAAACTATGGCCACATGGAAAGACCAGCTGTCAAACGTCCTTTTCCAAGGGAAGAGGATTTTTCTGAGGCATCTTAAAGTTATGGGCAAATATATTGCCTCCTGTATGTCTGTCTAATGTCCCTTTCCCTTAAATGTAAGTCTGTGCTGTAACCATGACTCATATTTTTACACAGCTCAGGTATCCATAAGCAAATACTTGAAGCATTTGTACATTTATGCTCTAAAACCAGCCTGACTTGCCTAGATTTCACATCATATAAAAAGCTAAGCATTGGATCTAGCTCTGGCATAACACACAAATTTGGTGTGGAGGAGATTAGCAGGTAAATCAGGGGGTTAATATTCTGGTACTCTTCCAGCAGCCCCCTGCAGAACAGGCAGTCTTTCTCTAAACAAGACCAAAAGGGAAGCAGTCCATGCTGCTGGCAGCAGCATACACCACTGGAGGTGCCCTCTCATTCCCCCATAGACAGTAAAGAGGCACCACGCCGCAGGGTAAGGCCAGTGCTGGCAGGAAGGTGGCCTCTGCTCAGCAGGTCCCATGCTGCTCCCAGCCTTTGCGTACAGGCACACTCTCTGTATCCGTGGCACACTCCTGTGTGTGCTGCATCTCTTGGCGTTCAATGCACATGGTGAGGACTGGTAAAGCAGCTAAGCAAAGGGAAGCACAGTATCACTTGTCCATTCAAGCTCTCCACAGATATTAATGGGACAGATGGAATATGTGATTGGGCTCTAAGTGATCCAGCTCCTACTGGCTCAAACTGGAGCTTGAAGATAACATATACAGACAATAAACTGTCTAACTCTAAAGGAAAGTCACAAATCAACAGAGAATTTTGTTGAACAAAGCCAAGTTATCAGACATTTGCAAAGGCCTAAGCTCACCTAAAGGCACGAAGAACTCAAGAAAGTATCAAAAAAGTTATACGGGGAAAGAGAGAGAATAAAATAAATTCCCCTAATGTACCACAAATATCAACCACCACACACTACCTACAAACCATATGTTTTTCCCATCTGTTCTGTTATCTTCAACTAAATTTAGAGTATTTGGGCTATCAGAAGAATTGTAAAGCCTGAGCTGGGCAGGATTATAAAACCTAGGTGTTATTACACTTTAAAAGACATTTTCCCCTCCCCCTACCACACCAGGCATAAGATTGTACTTTTTTCTTGCTGCCTCCTGGTTCTGGTAATACAGAGGACGCTATGCTTGTTCTCAGGTACAGTAAGTGGCAGGGCATCCCCAGTCCCTCAACAAAAGAATAGTTCCGCCGCCATTCTGTTTTTCCTCTCTCTTCCCCATCCTCCTCTCTAGGTACATCAAAAAGAGGGGTGCAGAGGCTGAGGCTGCAGGGCCACTTCCCGCAGCACCGCGAACCAGCAAAGCCCATGTAAGTCAGCAGGGAGCTCCTAGTTCTGCTTCAGTGGGGGCCAGCTCTCTGGGGCAGGGCTCCAGGAGCACCACTTAAATTCTCCAGCTGCTGAGCCAGAGTTTCAAATTTGAACCAACAGGGGTTGCAGATCAGTGGTGTGTTCATGCAATAGCAGTGCAGGAAAAGGACTGGGGCAAGAGAGCAATGGTTTGCTTCAAAACATACAGGAAGTGGAGGTCTCCTTGGGAAAGAAACAAGGCCCCTTAAGTGACCACCAGCATCACGAAATGAAAAAGGCACCTTGCCTTCCCCACTGTCCAGCTGCATCATAAGCCAGAGAGCACTGTGGGCTGCTTTTACCCTAGATTGGAGCCTCCTTCCACAGACTGCATGTCACTGTCACTGAGGAAGCCAATAGCTTTTTAGGTGGTCTAAGAAAAAGCACTTTTAAACACAGCCTGGACAATCTACCCCTTCGCTGCTAATCCTACAGCCAGACTTCTAGGAAGAGCTCAGCATGCCCCTTAAATTTAATGCTCCTTAAAAATAGAGCCCTAGTCTTGGGGGCCACGTTTCTAAGAGGTGTTTTCCACTGTGTGCTTCCATCCATGGCACGTTAGCTCTCTTCCGCATGTGCAGCAACAGTGCTTTTAAGAGTGTGTACACACAGAGGGAAACCACTTGGAAAAACCCAACCCTGACTGTCAAGTCAAATAACAGCCATTCACTCTGAACTCTACCCCCTTTGCACACAAGACTCTCCAGTTTGTGCATGGCTTGCAGTAGCTGTCTATCTCTCAGCATCTCCGTCCAGAAAGCAACATGACTCACACAGCTCCAAAAGTCTTCTAGGAAGCCCACAAATAAGTACAGCAGGGAAGGTTCCAGTCTGGTTTTTCACTTGCAAAGGATTACTGTAAATGTAACAATTTTCTGCACAGGAGGGCTTTAAAGAGTGCGCAGAATTCCAATAGGTGTCTCATTAATGCCAAATCGTGGAGCAAATGGTGCCACACTCCTGCTGTCTGGTCCACCTGCCCATTGCCAAGCAGTTCTCTCCAGCATTGCCTGAACCTGCTGACTACCAGGTGATGGTCTCCTGCTGCCCCCACCCCTGCTGTGGAACCAGTGCTGCCTTCAGGATGTTCTCTCATTTGCTTAAAGAGATGATTTCTGATATGTGCTAAAGCTCAGCGTCGGGCCCTGGGAGAGTCCAGCTCCCCCTCTGTCCTTAAACAGTGTGTATGGAGGATGTGCTGGCACAGCACCATCTCCCTTCTGCTTTCCAGGGTGGATGGCAGATTGTGATGCAATTTTCCTCCCAGTCGCTCTGCGTTCATGACTTTTACCTGTCGTAATCAGCAGTCATTTCCAAGCCTGCCACTGTCACAGAAGAGGCAGTTGAGTTCAGAAAGGAGTGAGAAGTGCCGTTTCTTTCTTACAAATGTTGCTGCACAGAACAGGATTGTAGGTATCAATTCAAACTGCACTCTTTTTTTTATTAAAAAAAAAATTTTTTTTCAGTAAAGAGAAGGACTTGCATCAGGGACTCCCATGTACAGGAAAGTAGCAGCACACTACAGACCCAGTCCCTTCCCTTTCCTTCTCATAATATTCAAGCAAGTCTGGGCCAGGTGGAGCACCAAACACCCTAGAGTGGCCGGGAGAGTGGTAATTAAAGCACGCAGGCAATGTGGGTGCAAATTCCACTTCTAGACAGTAATTTCTCTGGCTTTTACTACAAATAGGGCCATGTAAACAGTGGAGTTTGGGGTTCAGTGCCTAAGGAGAAATATTAAAAAATTAATTTTAAAAATAAACAAGAGCAGACCTTCTTAAGAGTCCTCTTCATGAAAAAAATTTTTATCATTATTTATCCCTTTCAGAAAAACCACCTAAGTTTAAAAAAAAAAGAAAACCACTCTTTCAAAACGTTCTGTCCTTACTTTTTTCTAGATAGAACAGAAAAAAAATACATCGATTCATAAATTTGAGTTTGGAACCTTGAATCACCACCGCAGAAAAAGTGTCTATCTCTGCATTACAAATGCCCCAAACTGAAATGCTTTCGGAAGTGCAGAGCAGGTTTTATTTTTATAAAGGCATAACTATATGGACAAAATGCAAAATATTACAACCCTTATAGCCAAAACCATTCATCGAATTTGGTCCGAATTAATAGTTGCCTTTGATTGCTCCAAAATTGCATTTGGCGCAAATGAAACTGATTAGGTAAAAATAATTAATCCAGTTTTTCAGGCAAGTTGTTTGTCTTTTAATAGCTTTATATTCAATACTGCATTCAATGCTGTGTAACAAACATACTAAGCTTACAGAAACTGTTACATTCTTCAAGTCTTCCCAAAATATCATTAGCAGGGTTGGGTCCTTTTCCCCTAGACATATCCCCTGTAATAACTCTAAATACGAGTCCAAATTCCATCCTTTGTAATGTCTATATAGGGCTGATGAAAGGCAATCACACAGCCAACAGAAGAGATTCCCAACGAAGGAAGAATTCTGTTCATCTTGATCCAAGGAAGAGTACAGAGAGTTACCAAATACATCTTCACTTTTGTAAAGCAAAGAAATCCAGTCTGGAACTGACAAACGTGAATCTGGGAGCCCTATAATGCCAATTGGAGAAAGTAAGTTTTAGAGCAGAGCAGGCCGTGGAAGCCACTCACGTTTGGAGGAAATCAAAACTTTTATTCCAAAGTTAAGCCAGGATTTCAGAAGTTCTTTTGTATATAAGACATGAAAGAGATCATTGTACAGGATAAGCAAAGATAAGATCTTGCACAAGGGCAAAAATGCAGGCCTGCCACACCAGGATTTAGAAGCAGGTCTACTGCTACGTTCACCCATCTACACATTCAGGAGTGCACATATATACATGTGCAGCACATACATGCGTGCGTGCTCACTTGCTCTCTTCATCTGAAATCTGTTCCAACTCACAATTACTGGCCTTAAGTAAAGGAACGTGCTGCTGATGTCGCAAGGCAGGACAGTTGGTCTGTGATCAGCCAGCCAGCCAGAAAGAACAACACCACTGGGGATGCACAGTTTTGCCTTTTCCCACATTGAATGGGGCATTAACTTTAAAGTCTATGATCCCTTAAATCTTTAACAATAATTAATAGGAGAAAGATAACTAATATTTGTGTTTGCCCTTAAACCTGCTCTTGAGGGACGGAATAAAAGCTTAAAGAAAGTGACATTTTGTGCAAGCAAAGTCAACAATATTAGTTATTCCTGAATTGGTTTGTCTTAACTCCAGTGTTAATGCTTTACTTGGCCTTGTGCTCCCAAGTGGATTGCATTTAGCACTTCAG
Source organism: Rissa tridactyla (assembly GCF_028500815.1). Classification (NCBI taxonomy): domain Eukaryota; kingdom Metazoa; phylum Chordata; class Aves; order Charadriiformes; family Laridae; genus Rissa; species Rissa tridactyla. Next base: position 33,340,304 of record NC_071472.1, on the reverse strand, counting down.
TTCCTAGAGCATGAAATATTTCACCGCATAAGTCTCCCTGTGCTAACCAGAACAACCTGAGGGCTGCAGCAATATCTGCCAGTTGCCACGGGCTACTGCAGCTCTGAGGAACCATCACAGCTCAACGAAAATCATCACACAGTCCAGTCCTGGATCCCAGGCCTTGAGCTTGTGGCCTCCAGAGTGTCCCCCCAGAGCTGGGGTAGGAGACCCTGCAGGAAAACCAACACACCAGCTGGAGTGACACTTTCCTAGCCAAAGGGAAGACTCATATATATTATTTCTAGGTGTTAGCTTCAACATTGACCTCAGTGAGTCAATATTTCACTTCGGAAAGTTTGTTTTCTCCAGACATAAGTAGTGTGATGGATTTTTTTTTCCCTCCAGTCAAGATCAATGTATCCTATTCTGACAAGCAAATTTACAATATGAGGACTCCATGTTCACATCCTCTCCAATGTGCTACCTCAGGGAAAACTGATAAAAATTAGAAAGTTGTTCTTTCACACCAGCCAGAGGCCTGATGGGCAAAACCATGTTTCTTCCATCCTGTGAGTAATAGCCATACCAAGAGAGGCTGCACAAATAGAGGGAGATTTGAGAGACTAAACCAGTAGAAAAGACGAACTCTCGAGTTTCTCTTTGTCAGCTTTAAACAACTGATGGAAAGAAAACTGGCACAGTAAACAAGTTTTCCTAAGCTTTCACTGCAGATGCACACAAGGCCCTTTTAAGACGTCTTCATGTTCACCAGATCCTGGTGTTTCTTTGTGCATGCCAGTATGCTAAGCCAGGTCAGCAAACCCCAAGCACTGCTCAGTCCTGAGACAGGTATGGCAGGCACTGACAATTTGTTCAAGTGTCCCACAGAGATCACAGGGAAGTTGGGCCAATATAGGAATGCCCTGTGGTAAGAAGATTTTCCCATATCCAGCTCTGCTGAGTGCTCTGCACCAACAGCACAATCTAAAGTTACCCCAAAACAAGGGGAGCCTAGGCCAGAAGGCATGGAGCTAGCAATTGCATTCCACATTCCCTCTGTCCCCTATCCAGGCAAACTTGCAACCATATTCAAGAACAGGATGAGCCTCATAACGCAGGTAATGGCCAGATGAGCAAACTAATCCTGGAGTCCAGACCAAATTTGAAGGATATGAATTTCCTTTGGATTTTTAAAGCCCACAAATTTCTTGTTAACCTTGTGTTGTTTTAGACATCATAGAATCATTTATGTTGGAAGAGACCCTTGGGATCATCGAGTCCAACCATCAACCCCACTCTATAAAGTTCTCCCTTACACCATATCCCTTAACACCACATCTAAACGAGTCTTAAACACATCCAGGCATGGTGACTCCACCACCTCCCCGGGCAGCCTATTCCAGTGTCTGACCACTCTTTCCGTGAAGAATTTTTTCCTACTGTCCAGCCTAAACCTACCCTGCTGCAGCTAGAACCCATTCCCTCTTGTTCTATCACTAATTACCTGTGAGAAGAGACCAGCACCAACCTCTCTACAATGGCCTTTCAAGTAGCTGTAGAGAGCAATGAAGTCTCCCCTCAGCCTCCTCTTCCTCAAACTAAACAGTCCCAGCTCCTTCAATCGCTCCTCATAAGATTTATTCTCCAGGCCCTTCACCAGCTTCGTTGCCCTCCTCTGCACTCGCTCCAGCGCCTCGATATCTCTCTCATATTGAGGTGCCCAGAACTGGACACAATACTCAAGGTGTGGCCTCACCAGTGCTGAGTACAGGGGGACGATCACCTCCCTCCTTCTGCTGGTCACACTATTGCTAATACAAGCCAGGATGCCATTGGCTTTCTTGGCCACCTGGGCACACTGCTGGCTCATGTTCAGCCGCTTGTCAGTTAGAACCCCCAGGTCCTTTTCTGCCAGGCAGCTCTCCAGCCACACTTCCCCAAGCCTGTAGCGATGCATGGGGTTGTTGTGGCCCAAGTGCAGGACCCGGCACTTGGCCTTGTTGAAGCTCATACTGTTAGCATTGGCCCATCGGTCCAATCATTTTATGCCAGGCTGCCATTTAAAATATTTAAATGAGTGTAGGAAATGAAAAATTCCATTTCCACTGATGGAAAATGAGTGTCCCTTATTTCAGGAGAGCTCACTGTAAGGGCCTGATCCAAAAGCCACTAAGCTAAATGGGGGTCCTTGGATTAGGTTCTTAACAAGTTTCAGATGCTCAGTCATTTCCATCAGTCATTTGCAGAGATGGGAATGAACATCAAAGGGTTTGATGTAGAACTGAACTTCCAAGACTTTGGATCTGAACATCCTGGGACTTGTAGGTATGTTTCCAATCATCTGCAGATGCAGCCTGCAATGAAAGGAAACAGATCCCTAAAGGTTCTGTATTTTGCAGACAGAAAGGTCAAAAAAAGTGTTTTGTGTGCAGGAGATGGTCAGTTCATTCTCCCACTGATTCTTATCAAACCTTCACACAAGCCAGCTGTAAACCACAAAGACAGGAGCCAAACTACTGGAATTTAATGGCTCATTCTCCAAAATGTATTGGCCCATAAACGTACACTGTGTTCTCATTCAATGCTAATTTACTTTAACAATAAACTTATTGTGACTTGTATTCCCACTTCAAAGAAAGTTTTTATGTGGCAAATGGGAGGGGCATAAGTGGGAGTTTTCCTCTGGTTAATAAAACAAAGATACAGTAAGGTGAAGGAAAAAAAGCTCAGTAATTATCCTCCATAGGGTGTAAGGCTATAAAATAGCAGTGCCTGAAATTATTTGCAGACATGTCCACATTTGAGAGAAATAAAATCTTTCAGAGGACAACACACCTGTGCCATGGGTAATTGCCCTCACTTGCAAATCAGGACTGGCCCAACAGATGTCTATTCCACCACACACAGACAGCAGAAGCAGTAGGAAAGGCTTTGCCTCTTTGCAGCACTGGAAAATGATTGAATCCACCATAAGCTGGTACAAATCAGCTTTGCCCGTACCTCTTCCTAAACTGGCTCCTTCAGCACAGAAAGCTGATCACCCCTTGACAGGATAGGCAAAGATGTGAGGCAACCCGGAGGCTGCCTGGGAGGTGGGCAAGAGTCAGAGAGAACAAGAAAATAAACCTGCATCTATGGGAGGCTACCAACAGCCAGGGACATGCAGGGAGAGCAGCCTTGAGGTGCACAGGGAAGAGGCAGGCAGGTGGAAGAGGGCTCCAGCATACCTGTGAGACCCCAACAAGCCCCAGCACAGAGCCCTGGCAGCAGAGCTGCCACAGTGATTGCTGAGGGAGGACCAGCCCACTCCAGAATCAGAACAACTTAGACCCAGAAGTCTGAGCTGGACATTTTTGAATCACTGTCCAGGGTTTACCAGCAGGGTTTACAACCCCATCCCAAAATGCCTGGCTGGGCTAGCCTTGCCACAGCCCTGCAAGACTGCAACATGCTAAAGGATGGATCCCTAAAGGCACCCAGGGCCTCAGACTCATTGATTTAGCTCAAAAAAACCAACGTGAGTGTCTGTGAAGAACTGGCTCTAGCATCTGCCCTTTCTGTTGTTTTGTCATTAGCAAAAGCGTTTTCCTTTCCTTTCTATTCCTAAGCAGTCCCAGATTCCTCCCATGGCACCACTTGATTCAATCCAACCACTCCTGGAGTACAATGTCTCCCCAACATTATCAAAGACTCTACTCTGGAAAAGCTGTTTGCGGGATGTTGGAAAGGACAAGGTCAGCCTGACTTCCATGCTATATACCACAGTTGCCTGGAAAAATGCTGACTAAAACAATTTCTCTTGAAAAAGATCAATATAATTTTGTTCAAACCAAAATGTTTGGGGAAACATGTCGATTATGATAAAACTGTAATGGGGAAAATAGTCCAAACATTCCATTGCAATCATATCATATAGTTAATGCTACAGTAAATATTTACATTGACCCTTTGTAGCCATGCATTTCATATTTAATATGACTATTACATTTAACATTAAATCAAATAGAACAATTTCTAGGAAAATAATCAACATTTCCCCAAATGTGCTTCACATAAGATGCTGAGATTTTCATTTTTCAGTTCAATTACAAATGAATTTTAGTTTTTAAACACTTAGACTTCCTGCCAGCCAGGAACTTTGGCTCCTCACCACCAACAGTCCAAAGTTGCAATAGTTCACTGGAATCGCTGGTACACCTCCAGCCTCTTACTCCTGTGAAAGTGACTGGCCGACAGTCCACCAAACAGGTTATCACAGAGCAAAGCTGGCTGCTTCAGCACAGAGCAGACATGCTCAGCACATCAGAAGTGAAGAGTCAAAGACAGCACTACCGGCCAGAGCCTGCCCCTAGCACACCTCTCAGTCTGCCAAATGGCTTCTCATCATGCTTAGGCAATTGGAGGCTTGTGTTTGACACAAGGCAATTTTTCCCTATTTTTTCCCAGTTTATTGGTCTGTCCCTGAAGATATTACAGCTGGTGATTTCCATCTTGCATGTGTCATATACATTTACATATGTTATTAAGAACAACCCCATTTTACCCAAGTGCACTGGGAGACACATCACTCAAAGCGCCATGTCAAGTCATAGCCTCAGCAGCACATGCCAGGGACCAGGAGTGTGGTGGCAGCTAGAAAGACATCGCCTCTGAAGTGTGTTAGACCGACCACGTATGGCACATGTTTAATGGGCAATTAATTTGTTGTGCTTGCTCTGCAGCTGAAGTCCCTACTTACAAGCTTGAGCTCTTGAGGCAGGGAGCTTCTTGCTGTGCCTCACGGCTATACAAATATGCCATTAGAGAAGTCTGCCTGAAGAAAAGGTTTCAATATTTTTTGCACAGCTGCCATCTACCTTTCTTAAGCATGACACTCATTTAAGTATATCTCTATCTATCTAAAGTATATATCTATAACTATCTATCTATAGAAAGTGTATATATCCATTATCATCATGTAGACAGCAAAATACTTATGGGATTTTGTATCTGTTTCCAGCCTTAATGGTGGACAAACATGTAAAGGTGTTTGATCAGAGGTACTAAAAGCATGTTTAGAGCAAACACTTAAAGAGCAGTCATTGAAGACAGCCACATTGTCTTTCCTAAGAGCCCATCACACTTTCTTCCTCTTCCTTTCCTTCTAGTTGACTTCAAGCAATTAATTTCTGAAATGCCAAGCACGTTTTCCTCCATCACTCAAATCCACATGCGTTGCCTGGTGTAACCATCCTCATTTTCTCATCAGAAATGCTCTAACTGACCTTGCTTTGCACAGGTAGGTTGGACCAGATGGTCTTAAGAGGTCCCTTCCAGCCTCAACTGTTTCCCATCCCAATAAAACCAAACCAATGTGGGAGAAAAATCTAAACAATAAAAATAGTTACTTCTAAAGGAACAAACTCTGTTCTTCCTACTTCATTCGACCCTGTTACTGCACCCTTTTCCCGAATATCCCCCAATACTTAATACAGTCAAACCTGATGCATATCTATCAGCTGGATGCAACTGGGAGTCTTGCCAAAATATTTAGCGGGAGTCTTGCAATATTTGTCAAGCATCTTACAGCACCAACTGCGAGTCAGGTGAACATGGGAGAATTTTAACTTACATTTGCTTAAAGCACACGTTGGTAAACTGTCCCAATCACTGGAGAGGGGGCAGTGCTTAAAACACAAGTCCAGTGCACCTGGAAAAACAGAAATCAGAAGGCATTTGAGGGGCTTCAGCTCTACTCTCATAATTTTTAAGACTCTGTTTTGGCACGCCTGAATTTTAGTTTACCAATAGCTGGACTTGAGAATACTGATATTATCAGCTGAGAATGGTTTTGAACATTATAATATAAAATAAATAGCTTTCCCTTATAACTGTAATTTTCGTATATTACATACAGTACATGTTATAAAATATTTCAACTGGATTAGGAAACCTAGGACTCAAAGTATGCCGAAAAAAAGATGTAGTTAATTTCCTAGTATTTTCAGGATAATTTGAGCAGCTTCTTTTCTCCTCTTGATTCACCAATGGACTGTGACTATGCTAAGACCCCACAAATCTAGTACCCTAGAGGGGATTTCTGATGAAACTGCACATATACAATGGTTTGGGGAATCCCAGATCTGCTCTGGCCACAACGAAGGCTGACAACTGCCTTCCAGATTTTCCCAAATCCTACTTCCATTCCTCTCCTGAATAAAATGTCACTAGTGACAAAGAAAAGCACGCCTCTATGCTACCTTAGATGCTCTTGAAAACAAGAAGTCACCCATAAGCAGTAGGGATGCTGAGGAAGGCAGTTAAGATGTCAGTTTATCAAGAGAATTTGTCTGCAATGGTCTACACTGACCATGAAATGATATTGCATATTATTTTCCTTTCTATCTGCACTTCCCACTAATCATGACAATCTACAGGGAAGCGAGGTTTAATAATGTTATTATCCCAACTTTCGTGTTTTCTTCGGAAGTTAAAAATAACCAGATTGAAAGCCTCAAAACAGCTGGTGTTTCAACTGTTATTTCAGCCCAAAAAACACGTAGCCCATTTTCTCCATTAGCAATGATGGGAGAACTGAGTTAACTTAGAATCACTATTCTAATCAAGAATTTCCCTAAAAGGATTCACAATCTTTTGCTGTTTCTGGCACAAACGGGTTAATAGTGCTACCCAGCTGACCTGCAGTCTGTACTGCAGAATTTCTATGGTTTCTATTCCTCCTTGCTGGTCTCAAAAACTGAGACGCCAGTGCTATAAGTGCTGTAGTGAGTATCCTCTCCTATGTCCATTGCCTCTGCATGCATTTGGCAAAATAGATGCTACTGCATATTTAATGTGCTGGAGTCACACAGCCCATGGATTACCTTCTAGCATCATGCCCCAAGAACATCACAGAACAAACACTATAAGCAGCAGGGATGAAGCAGCTCCTAACCAAAGCGTCTCCCTCTCAAACAAGGATGCTGAGCCAGGGAATGGATCTAGCCCGTTTTGTCCCCAAATTACTGCAGGGCTAAATGCCTTCCCCCCCAAGCTCAAGCAACTGCATCTTTGCCTGACAGCTCTGTTACATGAATACAGACTGTACTTCGCACCTGGTTGTGGCCAGCACATTCTCCTTGCTGGCATATAGCCACTCACTCACCCCTGCCAGCACCTACTGGGAGTTGCAGCTGCAGCCATGAGGCACAATAGCAGGGATTTAGGGCAGCGAGTTACCACAGGCAGCAGAAGGAGCACCTTAGGGTGCAGCTCAGGTGCTGACACGGCTTCACCCACACTCACTTGGTAAATGGAGCTCCACTGTGCTCGGGTTTTTTCTTGTTCTCACTCACCCTGTTCCAGCAGCCCACCCTGGTCTGACATGGTTATGCATTCCACACTTCTGTTGTTGCTGGTTCTCCATGGCTTTGATATTATGGTTCCTGTGCCATTGGGGTGCGTTGGCCTGAGCAGAGGACCATCAAGAGTTCCTTAACCTGGCAAATGAAAAAGCAAAGACTTAAAGGAGATGTTACTGATACTTCTACCAGCTCTCTGGAGTGAAGACAGCACAGCATGCAATCAAGGGGCTTTCCAAGGTAAGCAACAGTTTACAACTGGCAGCTCCAATCCAGGGAGCACAGCCTTCCACAATAAAGAGGCAATGGCTGTATTCAGGTTACCCTGCTGCTGACTGTGCTCCCCTGTCCTATCACTGTGTTAAGTGTGCTAAGAAGCTATAGCTAGTGATGTACATAATGATGTGCACACATGCTCTTTCCTTCAGCTGCAGCACAGAAATATCCTGAGGTGCCCTGTGTGCCTCAGTTTCTCTGTAAATATAACCCATACTTAAAACCAAAAGGTGCAGAGAGAACAGGAAATGGGGGGTGTAGGCGTACAGCAGTGATATGTTCTACAGCTGACCCAAGAACTCCCGGGTAAAGGTATGAACCACCGCTGACTGACAAAATCAGCTTATACGTTCAGACCTAATGATTAAGACTACAAAAAAAAAAGAAAGCATTGTAGTAATGGAACAACCCCATTTTCTAACATATTTGCTGCTTCCACAGAAAGCTTTATCTAGCATTAATGTCAGCGATACAAGAAATAGGTGTTCTTTCTAGGAAAGGCCCAGCAGCAAAGGCAAATCGTGCCTTTGCCATTAAAAAAGACATGCTGTCCACAGGAGGAGAGGTGAGAGCTTGTTATACCATTAGGTGAACATTTATTTGCTGCATCTTTAAACTCTGTCACACTGTATCAGAAGACACCCCAACCTACCTGGGTCTCCTGTGTCAAGTATGCAGCCTCCTAGTTAATGAGTTACTTAATAGCTCATAAAGTGCCCCCTAGGCTCCCCTCAAACTATAACCATTCCCATGCAGCAACCCAAGCACTGATCACACTTACAGGTGTTTTTCATATCAAATATCAGAAAGCAGATGCAATAAATAAATTCTTGATAACTTGCTGAGGGGTGGGGAGAGAAGATGGGCAGCCTGTCTGCCCGTTAGGGGACAGGCCCTTCTAGACTGCTCTTTCATTTGGTCCCTAAAATGTGGAGAGATAATAAAACTGTAATCACCCCATAACACTTCAGCCCAAGCTTTACACCAGAATCCTTCTACTGAGCTAAACACAGTTTCTGTTTTCCTGGATGTTAGGCACAGCCGTTGGGAGCACACACAGACCGCAGCAGGAGGTGAGCACAGCATAAGCTAAGCTTGGTTTCCTCCAGATCAAAGGGCACAATTCATTGGCACCATAACCCCAGCTAAAGTGTCTGGATGGACTTTGAAATATGCCAGAAAACGTGAAAGTTTGCAAATTAACTTTTATGTTACTTCCCACTCTGCTGGTGTAGAGTGCATTAAACGCTGCCATGGAGTGTGTCATAGAGCATACTCAATGGAGGACATTTAATGTTAACATCTGTACTTACAGGGTCACTGGCAATAACAAGTGGTTATCTAAGTGACTGATGACCCAAGCCTCCGGCACAAAGGTTGCTCTTTCTTTTGTATTTGTGGTTAAGTCCTACTACCAATACATGTGTTTCTTTCCTCATACACAAATCCTCACTAAGGAATCTATTAAGACTAGAGTATCTGATCAATAGTAGAATATAGTGCAAAATATAGAACTATAAAAAAAATGAATGAGTAAGAATTTGAAACTATTTAGCACGTACTCTTAGGGAGTTATCATTCTATCCTAAAGGGTTTTATTCCAAGGAGGGTTTCGGTCTAAATGAGTATTTTGCATGTAGTGACTTATAGATATGCAATGTATGCCTAAGCTGGTATACCAAAAAATGAATGAAATCTTAGCAGGGAATATAGTGCAATTATTGGAAGAAGGTTTTCCAGACAACTGTGATTACAACAGTTACTTTAGATTTATAAAATACTTCCAAGAGTCAACATTTCCTCACAGTGCATCTTTGCTATATTTCATATATTCAGCACTGCGTGCAAAGCATACATTACAAATGATGCATGCTCATAAGCAAGTAGCTTATATGTAAAACCTATATAAACATAGGTTCTCTGGAACATGTGCACTATGTCTGTGCTTGCAGGCACAGTTTGCCGTATCCAATGTTCCTTAACTTTCTAAAGATCTATGGGCTGTTTTAACAAGAGAATTAAATACCCTTTTCAGTAATAATCTCTCCTTCCCCCCAGCTTTCTGGAGAATTTTGTTGATTTTTTTTTTTTATTATTAGTTTTCCTGCCAAGCCATAAAATGCATACAGTTAAGGCAGTATTAAGGTGGCTTTTGTCTTCTTCCTTTGTTTCCACAAGAAAAAGCTTCATTGACCCAAGGCCCTTCAAAGCATTATCACTTCATCCACATTAGTATGCATGGCTGTTCTGCTCAAGATGCAGAGGTGGCCTCCAGGGCTAGGCATTTCAGCATGATGCCAGCAATGACATCATCCCCCAGTGATCCTTTGCAAGAACCTCGTAAGTTTGGATTGGGCTGAGCAGATCTGGACGAGTGTCGGTGTGTGGTCAGGCAGAGCTTTCCAAGAACAAGGCAGAATACTGTCCCACCGCAGGCTCATGGGAGCACAGCATCCTGCCACTCTGCAAATGCAGCCCCAGAGCCTGAGTGCACCCACTTGGAGAAGCACGTGCCTCTGGTACAGCACCCAGGACCCACTTTTTGCTTCTTCTGCATGGGACTGTTGTAACACTCACACTTTTAGGTTCCTTTTACCCTTGTGGTGACAAAGATTGTCTAGAGGCAACCAGTTACTTACTGACGTCTGATCCCACACCTAACTGCCTGTGCTTCATACTCACACCGACCCAGGCCAAGCTGTGGGTGTGCAGGCCCATGGGAGGCCCCGCTTCCAGTCCTGTGAGGTTGCGGAGTGGAAGGGGTAACTGAGCTGAGCTGGTGGAGGTCTGCAGAACCTCACCATGCAGGGTGGCATTTGCCAAAGAAAAGAAGCAGGTTGACTTTAAAAGCATCACAATGCCTTTAACCAAGTTGACAGAATGGAAAGAACGAACAAAAAAACAAATTCAAGGGAAATTTCATTTGATCTGGAAATTATTAATATTTGAGACAATAAAGACAGACCCCCTGAATACTATTTGCATAGAATCCCTCCTCAGAGCCAAACCACACTTTAAAAGGACTTCATCTCGAAAGAGCACTGCCGAATTGAAACAGAACTACTACCATGACTAGAGGGTTGTGGTGCCAAAAGATGTCAGATTGAACACGAAACAGAATTTTCATTCTTTTGTGTACTCCATAAATATTAACAACTTGACACCCCATAATGAAAGCAAAATGCACTTAAGCACGGGCAGAAAAAACCAAACTAGCCAACCATTCTTCTTTTAGGATTACAATTGGAAATTAGTTGTAGAGGTCAGAGTTTTCCAGCATCACTGTAGGTTGGGATTAACTCCATGGACATTGTGAGTGCACAAGAGGCGAATGTGGCCTTGTGTGGTGCAAGAGGATTGCAAACACCATGAAACAGCCACCCCATCCTTACAGCCCTTTGCTGGATGGAAGCAGATGACAAATCCTTAAGTCAGCCAACTGGCCTCAGCTACCGCTTGAGTTCAACAAGCGGAGGAGAGAGGTGTAGCACAGGGCTACAGCACCCAGCTGGCCTGCTGAGGACCCTTCCTGAAGCAGCCTAACACCTGCTGTGGCCAAGAGGCACAGCATCACCCCCTCGCCATCCCTCAGATGTACTGACAGTTTGCGAGTCACACAAGGAAGAAACTTCAGTGGCTAGGCAAGAAGTGACAGGGAAAGCACAGCAGCCAGGATTTGCTGCAACGCATTGCTTTGATTCATATCAGTTGATCATTTGTCTACCAATTCTCACTTTGCTTATTTATCTGATAGAAGAATCTGTATGTCTTTACAAAAAAAAAAAAGAAGAAATTGTACCCAATCTCATCAATTAAATCAGAAAAGAAGTTTTTTGTATTGGTCCCCATGCCCATCAAAAAAGGTAGGACATCATCCTCTAGGCAAGAACTTCCACCCTCCAAGACATGCAACAAAAAAGAATTACTAACTAATTTTAGGGGAAGAAAAAAAAAAAAAAAAAACAAGAAAAAGAGCAAGAAGGTAGACTCTAGCTGGTCTGTTTGGGTTTGACTTGGAATATCCACAAAGTGTGGGATGTTCTGAATTCTGCGTTTTGCTCCAGGCACCTCTCAACAAAACTTTTCTATATATCCCTTGGAGAGAGCTGAAGAGGGTGGGAAATTGCCTCTGTGTGTGGAAAGTAGTGGGGAATAAAAATAGGGAAATATTTGTTTCAATTATTTGCCCCCCTTCCCCTGCAAGAGCTTTTGCACACTCTATCAGGAAAGAAACATGTATAAATATTTAGGTTATTGCCCAACAAAGTGGAAGCCAATTCTAGCACTGAGAAGGGCACAAGTTGCTAAAAGATAGCTCCGTAATACCTTGCTGCTCCTCTTAAAAATAAAATAAATTTAAAGAGCAGAACATTGCTACTATCACATTTACCAGTGCTTCACATATTTTCTTTTACCGATTTTAAAGCCAACTTCAGGAACTCAAATGAGAATTAAAGGGGCAATGGTGCATCAGGCAATAAGAGTATTCCCCAACCAATCACAAACATTTCAACTTTTGACTCCTTCAGGCTTTGCAAGTCCCCGGAGAGCCTTTTGAATGCCTGCCCTTTGCTTACCACAGAGTTTCACTAGCTGTGTCTGAGGCAGGAGCAAGCTAACCTCACTGAAGGCTCTGGACACCAAGATGAATAATAGCCTGGCTCAAGGAAAGCTCCTTTTTGATGGTGAGGGGTATACACGAATGCTTTGCCTGCAAGCTCCTGTTGCAGGGATTGGGGCCTGCTTGAGCTCAGAGTTGTAATACTTCCACATCCTCCTCCCGTGCCAGAGGAAGGCACTGTGGAGTCTGTTACTTAAACAGCTTGTTCATGATTTATTATTGTATAGGAACAGGGTAGTCTTAGGTATATTTCTAAACTTCAAACTGTGTGTTAGAAACACACAGGAGAGACGGTCCCAACCTCAAAGAAACACAGAAGACAAAGAATTCTGTTGTTTCTAGCATTAAATGAAGTCTGTCTAAAGTCTAGGGAACCCAGCAAGAAGCTCTGTGAGGAGATATTTCTGCAACAAGTCCGTAGAAATTATTTGGGGCACTAAATACTGCCATTGTCCTGGCTCCTTCTTAGCATAACCTTGGAAACTGTCTCCTTACCCATACCACCGAACACAGCCCACAGGAGTGCGGGCTGTACAAGTCTCAGAATCTCCTGAAGGGAACACAGCACTGCCTGGGAAGTCCTACTGTCTCCTACTGAGACAAATTGTATTTTTGTGCTCTGGTAAATACAAACTGTGGGTGTACCTCCCTCAAGGAAGGGTTAGAGCTCTGCAATGCCCCTAATCTCTAAATTGTTTAGGTAATCTCATTTGACTTTGCTGATAGATCAGGAATGTATTTTGCAGAATCATTTACTGATTGCCCATTTCATTCTTTTTGAAGTATTCCCAGAAAGGTGAAGAAAGGACAGGGACTTTTGTTCTATATTGTCTTTTCTCCACCTGCAACCATTAAGATATTTGGCTTTACGTCTTGTTCCAATCTCCTCTCCCAGTGAAGAGGGTAATTACTCACTCTCTCTGCCTCTTGCTGCCCACTGCTGCCCTTTCTACTCCTCCAACAGCTGCTTTAGAAGGACAAGCAGAAGCAGCTGCTATGGGAGCTACAGGGACCAGTGACACCTGACAGAGGTAATTCACACCAATGCTTCTGGAAGAGGCACAAAAGCCACCTCTTGCACCATCACCCTTTTAAAACTGCCACAACAATGCTCTGTGCTGCCCCAGTTGCCTGTACAATATACTTACAGTGTTTGACCAATTCCAGAAAGAGTTTCACCAGGCCAACCTACATTTAAGACGCAAAAAACCCACCGCCACTGCCAAAAAAAACCAAAAGACAGAAAACGAGATGTAGAGGATTTTGCCAAGATTATGCAGGTACTTTACTGCCTAGCCAGCAATACATTCAGGTGAGGAGGTTCTACCTTAACCTCAGTCACTGGACCCCAGCAGCCTGTCCTACCCAGCAGATGCTAGTACCACTCCCAAGGCTTAGGATGCCTTGATCGAACTTTTACATAAAAGTATATAAGAACAATATAAACACATTTATATAAGAGACAAATGTGTGTGTTTTTAAGTTAGCTTGTTCCACTAACATAGGCTATTGGACAGCCCCATCTGCACACAGGGAAGGCAGCAACGGCCAGGTGCGTGGATAGGAGAAGGAAAGGATGAAGCAGGGAGGTAAAAACAGGAACAAGTAGCTGAGTGCAACACGAGGATGTAGGGAGGAAGAAAGAGGACAGACCCTCTTAACGTGGCTCAGCAGCAGACAGGGCTGATGTGTATCACTGCTGCTGAAGCTACTGTGAAGCGGAAAGGCAATTCCAGTGCTGCAGGTGGAGATCTTGTAATCCTACCACCACCAAGCTTCACTCCTCAGGGCCTTCCTGCAAGCTGCTGGGCCTACAGAAGTCTGGCATTCACCTGAGCATGTCTGGCAGCCTGACGGGCTGCCTATGCTGTGACTGCCATAGCATTTCACTGGGAACGAATTGGGGACTGAAAGAGTGGAAAAGGAAAAAGCAGCCTGTTATCCTTGGGAAGGGAAAAAAACCCCATTGTGGTCCACCTCACTGCCATCTGCTGATATACGAGTAGCCTGTCTGGAGAAGGGCAAGGATTTACAGTAGCCCTGAGAGTGGTCAGACCCCAAACTTGTTGGGGAGCACCAGCTGAGGGGCAGAGTCCCCAGCACCACTTCATGAGTTTAATTCAATTCTCTAATTTGGGTTTGAAAGAGGCTTTTTGAAACATGCTAAAGCCCAAGCTGAAAGTTTAGAGCTCCCCAGGTGACATCTTTGGCTGTGACTATGAAGCCAAGATGGCATGTGCTCAGGGACAGCAGGCCTACAGCAGAGCAGGAAGCACCTCCTCTTGAAAAGGGGAGCCCCATTGAGAGGGAATACTTAAATACTCAGTGCCTGTGGTTTGGTCTGCAGCAAAAGCCACGGGGGGATCTCCTCAGGTCTTTGTATAACACTCTACAATTTAATGATACATATTCTTGTATCGTTAAATCTTCTGTCTGCTTAGTTGCAGATACTAGCTGAGCACCCCCTTGGAAAACCTATGGTGTTATGTACCCAAATATTTGAAATTCAATGGCCATTGGTCACTTAAGTCCCACAGGGCCCAGGTCAGGAGCGTATTCTCCATTTCTATGAATTTTCACTTTTATACATGTGCTTAAAATTACTGAATACCACTGGACTACGAGTGTCACTGAAAATGATGTGTTAATTATGCTTCCACTGAACTGGCCTTAGATAATCCCAGCTTTTTACCAGAAGAAACTTAAGTAAATCAATTTAAAAAAATACGAAACCTTTAAAATAGATATACAGTTAAATTAGTCCGTTGAACCTTTTGATATGTACTAAACCCACCACATTTAAAAAAAATAATACAATTTTGCTAATTTAATTTAAACCAGCCATGAAAACAAAGGATTTAACTGCAGAGCAGTTAATGATTTCAATTAAAAAAAACCCCTAGCTGTTTACATGTTAGACACAGAGACTTTTCCTGGCCCCTTTTAGCTGTCCATACAATACATTGTTAAGTTAACACTTAATAACACCAGATTAATATATAACAGACAGGGTGTATTGCAGCCTCATTTGCTCTATTTAGCAAGTTCTATTAAATTCTGTTTTTCTCCCTTAGAAGACTGTAAATATACCAATGTTCACTTTTGAGAATGCAAGTCTAAAGTGCAACTTAATATGAGCAAGTCACTTGACAAGTAATTTGTGACCCCCAATTTGAAATTACATTAAAAGTACCTATTCTGCTAAATGGGGGATCTGAGGCCAACTGCAGCACGAAGCAGAAGAGCATGTTAGTTGCCCACTTCCCCCCTCTCCCCAAGCCTGTGAGCCTCACCGAGAGCCAGGCTAGTCCCACACAAACACTGCTGACCATGAACTGAAGAAACACTACCTGCAACCCTTGGCTTCCTGATGAATATGTCTGTGCTGGCTAGCACTTTGGGGAATCTGTCTCTTGCCAGTTCATGGTGATGTCTGGCAGACATTATACTACTCCCGTACCAAGAAGCACTCTGATATACTGAAGCTGCTATGAGTTCGCATCTGCCGGACAATGGGCAACTCTAACATGGACTAATATAACAACAGCCTCCCACTTCTCCGCATGGGAAGTAGACAGCAGAAAACTCCAAAACAGAGTCTGAAGCAGAGATTTGGGAAAAGATCTGTAAAGGAGACCATGGCTCAGGCTACTGGGGATGCACAGGGACCTTTGACACAGAGGGAGGGACTTGCCTTTGTAACAGAACTATCTTTGTTCAACAGCAGCCTAAAGGTCTGTGCAAGGAGCCAGGCACCTAGTGGGAGGGCTTACTGAGTGACCCAGGAGTATCTGTGCTGAAGGGAGTGCAAGGGCACATCCATCATCCACACGCAGAGTTAGACGATATCAGCAAGTCAGATACAGGGTTGTAGATGGGACCTCACCAAACCCTCCATTGTTTCTTACTGTCCTTTTAACCATCTCCTCAGGCTGTGTTGACTTCCCACAACCCCTTCCCAAAACAGAAAGGCCATAGGAACTGGTTACTGCCACACCTGCACTAAGGGCTACTGCGCTGCAGATGTGTCCCCCAGCCACTGCGCTCGCCTAGAAATTACTCTGCAGCTGATTAGGACTACCCTGCGCTAAGCAAGTAGAGATGCTTCCCCGGCTCAGTGGAAGAGGAGCTACAAACACATCTAGGTTTGAGCAGCAATGAGAAAGAAGAACTCCTGCTAGTGCATTTCTCACAGTGCTGACTGACACTCAGTGCTTTGCAGAGGGCGGGGGGTGCATTGTAGCTCCTCCACTGGGGTCCAAACTCTTTCAAAGGACTTTTTATTGCAAACCACTTAGTGCCTCAAATTCTTACCTAACTCCCACAGAACATAGGCACCTCAGACACAAAGCTTAGTTCAGGTCCAGCTCTGACATGTATACATTTTTACCAGTTTTTCAAGGAATAATGTAATAAATTATAGCAATTCAGCAGCAATTGAGCATGCATTCTTACACAATATATTATAATAAACACAAATGAAGAGATAATTTCTAGACATATCTTTTCTTTCTAAATCACAGGCATTTGTGATATGTTCTAAATTAGGTGAATTGATACAGCTGCAACATTACCAGAGCTGTTATGCCTCTTACTGAGGTTTGGCCAGAAAAGCCTGAAATTTTCCTGTGTTAGGAAGAGCATGGAAAGCCTCTGTGCGCTTTACTTCCAGGTGGCTATACTATAAATGTTGAGTATAATTGAGCATCCACTGATGTAGAGCTACACAAACCACAGGAACACAAAACATTTCTAGGCCCAACTCTCCGCCACCAATTGCGCTAGACAAAGATGGGGAATGTCTGCACAGGAAATTCAAGTTCGGGGTAGATACCCAAGGTCACTAGGGAGCTGAAGTAGTGCTGCCACACCAGCAGGGCACTCTGCCTAAGCTAATTAGTTGGTCTACAAAGAATTAAGACAGCTCAGCTGCTCCGAGGGCGAGTGCCCACTTAAAGCCAGCTCCAGCTAGCTGCGCTGTGCATCTGTTAAAACGCGAGGCTCCCAGCTTGCTTGCAGGTCATCTGGACTGTAACTAGCATACACAAAGCAAAAGCACAGAGAAGCCAAGCTTTTCATTACAGTTGCATAGTCTCCCTTCAGAGGGTTTTACCAGCTATACTGCTTTTGGCTGGGATAGAGTTAATGTTCCTCATAGTAGCTTGTATCGTGCTATGTTTTGGATTTGTGATTAAAACAGTGTTTCCACTGCCCTCATGACAGCCCTGGTTACTCACTCTTCCTGAGTACAGGCCTGCTGCAGACAAGCTGTCCCAGCTAGAGGATTTGTTTGCCCCAGAGATTCCCTGCTGTCCTCAGATGAAGTTTAAGCATTCCTCACCTTTGCAGGTGCTACCAGTAAAAACCATCTCCACTTCCCCACACACAGAGCACTTACACTGAGATCCATCTCTCTAGAAACTACTACACACAGCACATAATTTAACAGGGATGCTATAGATTTAATAAGACACTGATTATACACAATTGCAGAAGACATACAACTGTAATATTGATATGGGGTGGATCACAGGACTGCAAAGTTGCAGAGACATTCTATAATCAATTGGCATTTAACATTACAGCTTGCTGGCCTACAGGATCTGTCAAATGCATAATTGGGAGCTTTAATTAAAGAACTACCTGCAGCTTTGTAAAGAGCTAAAGTCCAAGAGCCTGCAACAACTGAAGAGAGATGATGTTTGTCACGTCCTCATTACTCTCAGATACACTATGAGCAGTGGTCACATGCTAATTACAGGTCTCCTGCAACATCACACTGAGCAGTTTTCCAGACTGGCATCTCCACTGCAACCTGAGCCAAATTGCAGTTTATCAGACTCTGACGGTTAACTTTGCCTCTGTTGGAGATGTCTCCAGACCTCACACTCAGGTCTTGGGAACTGTAATATTTTATGTTTCAGGCACTTAATAAGTCCTATAAAGGATACATTGATGAAGTTGTTGTTCCTCCTAGATGCCCATGTTGAAGCACCATACCCAGAGCAAATCTTATCTTGTGTAGGCTAAATGAGCAACAGTATTAGTAGTGCCAATAGATCACAGATAATCATGTTCTTCAGAGCACCTGCATTTGGGGTGAGGAAAGCTGAGACCCTGATGGGTCACTTCCCAGCTGCAGGGGCACTCATACAACTTGTGGCTGCCAACTTTTGACAACTACATAGAAAGGATTTGTGGAGAAGGGATCAAAAGGCAGTGGAAGCTGGAACAGCTGCAAAGGCTGGTGACTGGAGCATTCCCTGATGTAGGTGGAAAACGTAAGAATCACTTCTTTTGCCCTGAGCTTTGGCCCCTTTCTACTATAGCCCCATGAAAGAGCTCACTGTCAACCAGGGCACTATCTGCTTGAAATACACACCTTGCATTTCTCCCCACTCATTTGTTCTTTTGCAGCTATGCCCAGTTCCGCTGCCTAGGTACCCAGTAAGCTCGTATAAGATAAGGAGGGTAGAGATTTATCCTTTAAGAGATTAGTGGATTTTTCCACTATCTCTGTACTGACCCTTCTCCCCATATTTCTCTAAAGCTGGAAATGCAGTGTCCTGCCAAGGTCCTGTCCCTTTATACAAACACTATTCAGCCAGCTCTTCTGTACAGCTGTGCCAATAAAATAGCAGTTGCATTACAGGATGGATGATGGGATATGTCTATGGTTGTGCCAGGGAAACATGGGCTGCAGTATACCACTCGCTGATAAGCAGCACACAAAATACGCGACACCAGCAGAAGGACATTGGACAAGGCACACTATTCAAGCTGAGCCCTGGTCGGGGAAAACCAGAACACATTCCTCCCCATGGCATCTTCAGGAAGGTGTCAAGATGGGGCAATGCCAGACTGGTGGCCAGCTGCAACAGCCCTGGGTGGTGTTTCCCTTTCCTCAGTTCTAATGCATCAGCATTGCCAGCACTGGGCACAAAAGATCCTTCTGTGAGGCCAGAAAGCTTGCTGTGCTTTGCAAGTTAGCTTGATTTTACACAAGGGAATGTGCAAAAGTCCCTTCAAATGGCTGTTGAGCCTCCAGAGCTAACACAAAGTAATAGCTTTTCAGGCTGTTTATTGCTCTCTGCCACCCCAGAACATGTCTACCTTTTGCTAACAGTAATAATTTATCATGTTTAGGGCGGTACTTGCAGTTTATTGTAGTATCTCATATAAGTTAAAGGTGCTATTTGCTATGAACTCTGGCAGTGTCTCTGAAAGCATTTTTGTTCCGTTCCTTTTCCAGATAGCAGAAATCCTAAATTCTCTGCATTTGGCATTGCATGATGTGTCAGAGGAAGAAAGACTGAATCCTAATATACAAAACAATGGTTATACATTCATTTACCAGTGGAAGTTATATATTAATAACTGTTAATACACAAATACAGCTGAATAGCTAATTCTGAAGTTTCTCTCTCTCTTCTTGGTTTACATCTCAGTCCACACAACCCTAAGCACTTGTGAGCTGCTTCTAAAAGGATCCACAAAAGATCCTCTCAGAAAAGCAAACAAACCATGTCAAATTTCAGTCGGGATCCACAGCTCTCCAGAAAAAGGAGAAAAGCCACTACTCTACATTAATAAAGAATAGAACCGAGTCTGTCTAATCAGGGCTCATATTGCATATTACTATGTACACTAAACCTACTGTTTATATTATAGATGTACCGAGAGCCTGTAGTTCTGACCATTGCACATTTGGAGGCATAGGGGTTTAGATTTTAAGTAGTTATAGAACAGAGTTAATCTCACTCTGGAGCTAAAAAATGAATATAAGCAAGACTCTTTCATATCAGAAATCCTTCACATGTTTGTTATTACATGAACCCTCCAGAATATTTTCTAGCAGAAATACTTGGCACAGTAAAAAAGTTCCAATGTGTTTGCTCAGTTAACAAAAAAAAAAAAATCAAGCTAAGATCGCAAGGCTAGTGATGCAGTCATATCCCCGAATATAACCCGAGACTCAGACAAACCAGTAGTGGGAGGACCCATATATACTTAGCGACTAGGTTGTCAGCGTGAAAACCTCAAGTGGGTTGTAAGTGTAGGGTTGACTGTCTTTGGTTTTTTTATATTTGCTGATTCAGCTCTGACGATCAAGGGATGTTGTTGTTCAATTTGACTAAGCAGACTAAATCAACTGATTTCATATTTATTTCAATTTTATTTGCCTTTATCACAATCCATTTGGCTGATAACTAGGCCTGGCAAGAAGTGCTAGCATTTTCTTTAATAATCATCTTCTCCAAATATGATCTCGCTCATTTTCAACATCCTTGAAACCAGACATGCACAAAACCAGACACGCACAAAAGAGATCCCAACTACGTCCTCTGTATGCCATGCAAACCAGCATTAACGACACTTGGCCCACAAGAGGGACTTGTATGCTAGTGTCAATTGCCAAATGCACTGCCAAACAGATCAATAATTTTGGAGTTTGTTTGTTTGTGGAAGTTGTTTGGTTGGGTTTTTTTAATGTCATTTAAGTGACAAAACACTTCACACCATGTTTTCCTTCAAGCCTGGCTGTATGTCACATGTTGACCTTGTCCACAGTTATTGGTCACTATTAACCAAAACCAGATCCTCTTCCTTTTCCCCTTCTTTCAGAAAACCTTGCCCTTAAATGGGTTTGGTGCAATTTTCAGAGGGCCAGTTCAAGAAACTAAGGAATAGATTATTTTTATTTTTACTTATTTAAAGGTCTAATGCTATTTTGAAAGTTCAAAAGCGCTCAGAAGTGACATCACTTTTCTAGCATATATTCCTAACCATAAGTGGTGGGAATTTCAAAGCACACTCAGCATTGGTCTTTTTTTCTTTTCCCACTGAATCAATAGTCAGACTTCTATTGACCCTAATGCGAATTGAATTTGGCAAGTACTGTGAAAGCCTCAAAGTATAGCAATTTAGAAGTTAGATGAAACCACGAGAATCTCCTGGATTTCAGGATTAAAAGCAACACAAGACTCTTCACCTTGCTCCTCTTTCCCCATTTATGGCCAGCATTGCCTGGGCTTCTCAGATAGAGTCCACCTCTGCAAAGCAAACAGATACAGTACGGGGCTACAGAAGTCAGATTTCCTGCCTAGGCTCTGCTGCTTTCCAAAGGCTCTCTCACCTTCCTACACAGTATGAAAAAATAATAATAATAAGGCACTGTTTTGATAGAGACAAAATGCTTGTTCAAATAGTTCTGCTAATTTCACAAAGATGCATGATAATGTTTCACATATGGCTCTGTGCCTTTTAATAACAGAAATTGAACACACATTTCAAGACACAAGTTTTGTTGATATGCTGCTGATAGTCCAGAGTAACTGTTTGCCTTGTGGTTTTAATTATTCTAAAGACAGCCCAGGGATCATTTACCCAGAGCTAATGAGTTTATGGGCTCTTTAAGAAGCATGATAAGCCCACAGATGTGGCAGTGAATGGCACAGGGGTCAGAGCTACCATGGGGGCCTATACTCTGGAGGATGAGAAGGTGGTAGGGTTTATCCTGCAGCCTTGGGCTTCTTAATTATCACACGGCTGTTAGGATAGTTGTGCTCTGTGTAAACATTCCTGTTTTCTCTGGAGGGGACTCTGATCTTGAGAGCACAGTCCACAGCCCCAAAAGCCGGTTCCTGGCTTCACAGCAGCATACCCAAGAATAGGGCTGGACCACTTGTGCCAGACAGCAGTCCCTGACGGTCACTCTCCCTGCTCCCCCCTCAAAGGGCTGGGGACTTGTCCACCTGTGCTAGCCAGTCTCCAATACGGCCAAAATACATCAGGAGACCACAGCTGTTCTGCTGTCCCCATGCACGTGCCTACCTTGCTAACACCTCACACCAGCCCTGAGCCTGTTTGAGCTAGGATGGAAATTGGGCAGCTGGAAAAGGACAGGCTGCAACTAGTTACACCAGCTAAAATGACAACACTTCAGCTGTGAAAATAGGTTTTAGTTGCCATTAAGTCCTGTGCCAGGAACTAGACCAAGATGGTGACAATGTTGTGCCATCAACTGCATTAGGGGGTGTGGGGGAAAAGGGCCTGTAGCTCACATGTTTATGAACAGGGAGCATGCCTGGGTCTCTCCAGAGCAAGGGGCCCGCCTCTCCCATGGCTGCAACTTCCCAGTTACAGTGCTTTTACTTGGATAGCAAATTTGGAGGGTTTTAAACTACATCAGGATATTTTAGGCCCAACTCTCAATTAACACTGATCTAGCACAAAGTCACTGGCACTATTCCTGGATCACACCAGTAAAAAAGGTGGGTAAGAATCTGGCCCCTTCTATACACGCTGTGTTACACAATGTTAAGCATCATTTCTTTTAGAACACTACCTGTTAATCATTCTAGACAAAGACTCATATTTTAGCAATTAAACATAACCAATTTATCGTATAAGCCCTGGAAATATCTTGAAGGCAGAGGACTACTTTATCCATAACATGCAAAATACAGGCAGAAAACGCAGGAAGCCCTAGGAGGCAGAAGCCAACAGTATTTTAGGTTTCAGAGTTAACAACAGATTTAAACTGCCTGAAAATGCAACAGGTTGATTCTCCCTGCACTAGCAGAAAGTAGGAGACCAGCAGCTTCACAGACACCAACAAAACCACCCTTCCTGCCAGGGGCAAAAGGACAACCAGGCCTCCCAGCTGCAAAGAAATCTTTGCAGTTAATGTGGACTTTAAGGAAGAAATCAGGCCTGCCACATTAGAAGTTTCTCCGTCTTTGCAAGAGACCCTATCAATTTTGCAGAGGTTTTCAGCCCATTATCACATTACAGGTAGACAGTTGTCATAAAGCATTAGATCTAAGCGAGGCTGACAGCGTAACTGCAGGCTAGCTCCAGGCTTGGCAGTCTGTGCAGCACCTGCAGGCACAGGACCGATCGTGCTCCATCAAGAGACAGGCTGGTGTAATCTGCTGTGAATCACTTTGAATTGCTGCCCTTAATTGACAGTGCACTCAAGACCTGGCCTGCTATGTAGACAAAAGCCTCAAAGTACTAGCACACACACACTCTTGCCAGCAACCTGCTTGCCCTCAGATAATCAACTGCTCGAGACCCATCTTTTTTTTACTAGAGTAAGAGCTCTGTATTTTGCTCTGCTCCTTCGTCACTTCAGGCTTACCATCATCACAAGAATAAGCAAGAATAATGTTTCTCCTGAGAATTGTTGAGGGGGTGGAGGGGAGAGGGGGACAGTCAACATGCTGCTACCCTGAGGAAAGGGAGAGGGCACACACACTTCAGATAGCATCACAAAAGTCCAGACCCTGGAGAAGTGCTCAACTGGCATCAAAGTGCTATGGGACAGCAACTAACTCCCACAAGGCTCTCCGGGTGAAATAGCAACTGTTTCTCTCTCTGGGGATACCAGCATCCTGATGCATCATTCAGGTTTCGCAGCATCTTTTCTTATGAAGTACATGAGGGAAAACACATCCAGCCTCTACAGACAGCAGAGGACAGAAGTCATGATTGTCATCCTTGCACTCCACCATGAGCCTAATCCTGCTCCTTCCAAGCGTTTGCTAGAGATTTAGATAGGCAGATGCCAAAACTTCCTTGGCCAGGTGAGGATTCCTTTTTTACTACTGCTGTCTCAGGTCACCTCCAAAGCAAACTTTCACTTCCTTGTGTCCCGAGCTAAGGTGTAAGCCGGGCACCTCCTTTGACTTCAAGGTTTGTTGTTCTCATTGATGTCAGAATTTTCATGGACTTTTAGACCCAAATTCTTATTTATGCTGTGCTGGAAGCATCAGGAAACTGAA
This sequence comes from Rissa tridactyla, assembly GCF_028500815.1. Taxonomy (NCBI): domain Eukaryota; kingdom Metazoa; phylum Chordata; class Aves; order Charadriiformes; family Laridae; genus Rissa; species Rissa tridactyla. The sequence goes on along the minus strand of NC_071472.1, from coordinate 33,316,296 downwards.
ACTGAAAGTGCTTAAATGCCTAGCCCCTGTGCTGCCAATCGAGGATGTAGAGAGGCCAGAAAACAAAGGGAATTCAGGCCTTAGAGGCCCCTTAGCTATCTCAGTTTTTTTAATTAAGTTCCAAAAACGCTTGCTGAAAAGATTAGAGGACAACACTGAGACTATGCTGGGGGCAAGGGCATTTTGGCTGTTGAGCCAAGTCCCTTTTCTGCCACAGATGCAGTCGTTTGCTTCCGGGTGAGAAGCCAGCTGAAAGAAAAGCCATAAAGAGATCACATGGCTGAAAAAGCAGTTTCCATGACCAGACAAACTCTTCTCCTTATTCTTTTCAAGTCTGCAGTGCCCAGACTACGGTACCTGACCAGACCAACAGCAGCTTGCTCAGAGCCACAGCATCTACCTAGTGCTGCATCCTGCACCAGCTCTGCCTCTCTCAGCATCCCCAGGGACCAGCCCAACCTCTTCAGCAGTTGTTTAGCCCCGCATGTTCGTTTCAAGGGCTGATTTGTAAGAGGGACCACCAGCAACAAATGTCAGATCTGGTCTAGGACTTGGTTTGAAGGCATTTAGATAGAAGAATAATTGCACAGGGATGTGGTTTACTCTGGAGAAATAAAGGCTGTGTTTAAATGTCTGAAATTCCTGGTGACTCTAATAATTGCAGCCTCCGCCTCAATAAAATGCACAAATAATGTTATTGAAACATTTCCAATCAAAAGGTATTATTTTTGGTTTAAAACAAATGCAGTAGTCAGTATTTAAAAGGAAGACGTCTGGGCGGGCTTACCTCTATTTCAAGGGAAGAGAAAACTACTGGAACATTGGTTTAGTCTCTCTTTCTCTGTTTTTATAGCCGCCTTATTACAACATTAGAAACTTCATACAGTTCCTCTGTTGCTTTTTCTAACCACATGGAGAACAGCTCTACAATCATGCACTGAAGAGGTTTTATTACATTAAGGTGTGCTTAAGAGCTTGACCTGGTAAGCCACCACATCCCTAGAGAAGCACTATCTCTGCAGGAGCTGAGCATCCTCAGTGGCATACTGAGTCAGCCTAATAGGCAGCAGCATTGCTCCAAGCATGGCTACTGTACCAGTCTAGTAGACACCAAATGAATTTAGGAACTTAAGAGCCCCCTGCCAATTTTGACTTGGAGGATCACAGGGCTACATGCCAATGCTTGTAGGTTCAGGACTATATTTTCAGTGGCATCTTGACACTTCAAGGTGCAGCCAGGCACCTACTAGTAAGTCTCAGAAGGTATAAGATGGTAAAGTGTCCACCTGCAGCTTTAAGTGCTTAAATACCAAGTGCCTGTATCTCTTCTGAAAAGAGAGCTCGGGATCCTCAGCACTCTTGGAATTTTGCCTTGAGCTCTCTGCTGACCTGCATTGCTTACATGAGCAAAGTCAAACGCATCTCAGAAACTGGTAGAAATTGGGCCAGTGTTTCATGATTCATGTGCCTATAGGATTAGCATCTTCAAGTAAGACAATAACTGTATCATGCTAGTGCACTCCATGAATGCATTATCAGCACATATGGAAGACATTTATTACTATAAATATTCGGGCACTTGATAGTTATCCAAAAATATAAAATCAGGTTAATCATTCTATCCTATAATCCCTGGCAAGAGATTTGAACTCAGGTTTTTCTGGCTTAGTTTAAGGTTTTACATATACGATCACTTCTGCCAGCTGGCAGCACTAAAATCTTAGGCTGAAGTAGTTCTCCAGCAGCCAAATCTATCTGCACAGTAACGTCACAGAGCTTAGCTTTTTGCAAGCCATATACTACCTAAAGATATCTTGCTGTTGCACAGAGCTATGAGAGTTTGTGTAGGACAGGTAGAAGAATTACTTTTCTTTTCAGAGTTAATCGTTAACATCTCTCAGGGAAATAAACAACTGAGGCTATTGTCTGATTTCCAAAGGCTGCCCTGGGGCAAATGAAACAGTAGTTTCATTTGCCACATAATACAAGGGCAACTATACTGTCCCCACATGCATATGTGTAAAACTGTTTCCAAAAATAAACTGGAAGAGGAAGTCTCTAAAGAATGCGTAGCTACCCATCAGAGCAAAGGCATGGGAGAATAAACTAACAAGCTTCCCTTTAAAAAAAAAAAAAAAAAACAACCACTCAGCAACGTAAGCACTAGTGGTTATTCAACTCCCAAGTAAAACAGCACACCATCCTTGGACTCATCAATGCAATAAAATTCAATGCCCATTTTACAATCTCCTATTAGGTGTCATAAAAGCCACAAGACCCGTGTATTCTTCTCCAGCCCTTCTCTTCAAGGGAAACTCCTGGGGTTTCAGTGCACGCGGGTCCATGATTTGTGAAGTTACAGCAAATACAGGCCCACCCTCAGTTCCTGGGCCTGTCTCAGTTCACCTGCACCATCAGCCACGTGTTTAAGATGAAGACATTTCTCAGATACCAAATATTGAAAGGCCTGGCCATGGTTCATGAGCCCAGTCCCAGCTCTGCATAACACACAGGTCTGGGGACAGGACAGCTACTTTCACAGGACACAGAGTCAGAGCCAAAAAAAATGCTAATGGATCAGTGCCAGCCCAGCGCAGAGGCAGCGCAGGCACCCCTGCAGTGAGCTTCTGGAACTGGGAGGCTGGCGCAGAGCCAGCCCAGGGCTCTGCAGGACCCGCACGCAGCTAAAGCCTCCAGCAGGAGCCAAGCTGACTCTTTGCAGAGGCTCTGCGACACATCTGTGCCCCAGCCTTCAGTGCACCCCAGAGTGGACGTACTACCCACATTATTGCATCACCCATCAGCTTATGGCCAACTGACAGGAACCAGAATAGCTGGTGGGATCTCGTTACAAAAAGAGATTACAAAAGAAGACAGCAACTAGTAGCTGAACACAGTGATGCTGGTGTCTGGTATGGAAATTCCCCCGGTCACATAGAGCTGTTCAAGTGTTTGGCTTTAAAATAAAATTATTTTTTTTTTCTGAATGGTGTCAACTTGATATCCCCAAGGAACAAAACTTCCCTGTACCACCACAGTACAGGTGCCAAGTAGGTAAAATGCCCCATCTTTGAGCTATGTGCTCAATACAAAATTTATGCAGTACATAACATAACACCTCTCCCTTCATTGGGAAACCTCAAATAACCTGTTCAAGGAGGTTCAAGTTTCCCTTTCCTAGTCTTCACCTACTCCACAGCTTACAGACTCATCACCACCACCTTACACACTCGTTCAGGAAGCCACTCAGGCTCCCCCTCCTTACCCTGGCTGCTTCCAGGGTGAACCCACCAGCATGCTCCTCTTCTGCAGCCATTCCTGCTCCTCCATCAGAAGGCTCTAGGTAGCTCACTCTCCCCTGCTTGCTGTACCATGTGAGCACATACCCACAAGCTGCAGAGCTCTTTGCCCAGGAGACCACCTCTTTCTCTTGCCTTGCATAACCCTCTCCTCCAAAGTCCTTCACCACCTACTAATTAAAAGAGAGCCCTCTTAAACTCCACAGCAAGGCAGTGGGCTAAGCTAGCCAAACCCCCTCACAAACGCACCTTGAAGCATTTATACAAATGGCCCCATCTCACACACCCACCTGAGTCAGGTCCCAGAGCTGAGTGAACCCCTCTCTGGCCTGGTAGCTGCTGCCCTAAAACACCTCCAACTCACAATTCAAGCAACGTGCCTCTCCCTGCACACCTTACCACTGTGTTTTGGGCAGCAGGAACAGAATAACCATGGCAGTACATTGCAAGTTCCTTAGCTCAGTCTGCAAGGCTGGATCACCAGTTGGATGTTGCAGTGGTTGATATATTAATTTACGTGGCCATATATGCAGTATATACAACATTCCACCCCATACATGCATTTGCTAGACAATATGATTTATTTATCCATAGAACCTTAACTAACATTGCATCAGAAAGAAGAAACAATTTGCAGAGGGTGAGTGCCTGTTAATCATAAGCTAAAGGGGAAAGGAAAAATTTTAAGTGAGATATAAAGGGAGGAAGTGACTCAGTGGGTGGGAGGGAGGGGACAAGCGTTCCAGACAGATGGGACATGAATAACTTTTCCATCTCCCTCTCTCTCTTCTCTCCCAAGTCTTGCAGGAACTGCTGTGTTGAAATAGTCAGTCATTAACTATTTGATGAGGTTTTAAAATCTGAACTGAATTCTCTGAATGTAACCAACTATTATTACAGGGCCTGCATCACAGCAATGCAAGTGTTGGAGCCCTTTGGCAAGCCATAGCGGTGAAGGCAAGACTGAGCACTCTGTAGGAAAAGCCACTAAATGGCGTCAGCTGCTTAGCTCTGCATAGCCCTGGTAATGCCGAAGGAATCAGAGCAGTAGTGATTAGTGAGTTTGCAGACCAGCTGTGACCAAGCAACAGGGCATCCATCCACACAGCTGGCAAAAAAGCTGATGTTCAGGCTCTGCTGGCATCGCTCAGCCTGCAGGAGAACCAGGCCCCAGTACGCACCAGGCAAAGGTCACACTGGAGGAAATGATTGTGGTCCTCCAAAAAGCCTCTCACTTTGGCTGTCCTCCTGCAGTGCAGTCCCTGGGGCAGGTTCTTCCACATAACAGCATCCACCTTTTCAGAGGGCTGGGTCACAGGCAAAAATGCTCTTTGGTGCCAGTTCAAGGGCAGGATTCAGACTGTGAGTGCTAAGTTTCCCTACTGCCCATGGGGAACCTCTCCTGCTCAGTCTGCCTTATGCTACACACGCAGGCTCTGAGAAAACCTGAATGAAGCATTTCCCTTCCTGGATGCCAAAGGCTAATTGACCAGCACGAGACCTGCTGAACTTGGTGGAACCAGGGTGGATATAATCACTCAAGAGAGCCAATAACCAATTAACTGAATGGCTTCAGCAGTTTCGAGGTCTGCCTCTTTATTCAAGAGCAAAACAAAGATCAATTTCTTAATAAGCTTTGTAATATCTGCTATTCCTTCCCTCTCATTATTATTATTAGCATTGCATCAGTGTTTTGTGCGTGTAATGAAAGAGTAAGACAAGGTCTGGAACAGCCTGGGTGGTAGAGAAGGAGTGGGCAAAGTCTCAAGCCAAAAAAACATATATACATACCTATACGTATATAAAACAGGAAGGCTGTACAAGTCCTCTACAACACAGGCCCACCAAGTCACGAGGGGATTCTTACCACAAAGTAAAGAGCCTACCCCTGCTGATCACTTTTACCTGTTTATCAAAATTTTTGGACAAGGAAAAGTGAATACTCTTGTTTACAGTCACATAGTGTGGAAGTGTCAAGGCTTGGCCCGGTCTCCCCAGCGCCACCACAATGGCCATGGGCTCATCCTAGCCAGTTGCTGCCAGTGGGCAGAAGCCAGTGGGAGACAGTTGCTGACAGGGTGTGGCAGCCACTGTGCAGCTTGCTGGCCCTGACACAGTGACAGCGTGTGGCAGACAGGGCACAAGCACATGCTCCCTTCTGCCACTGAGGACACTGATGTCTGGCAGGGGGCTGGGGCAGGTAATACCTTCATCCGCCACCACCACATCTGCCAAAACCCAGAGAGAGGTGTTCCTCAAATCCCATCGTTGTATTGCCCTGCAGTTCCCCTATGTGTTTTGCTTCTGAAATTGCAGGTTCCTACTCTCTCTGCAGCTACATCACCAGCTGAAATCACTTTCCCTTTGTCAGAAAGCCTCCAACGCTCCTTGCAGTAAGGCAAGAAACGGCAGAGAAATGTACAAATTCCTCCCCGCCTCCCAATTCCTCCTTTTCTCCTCCCCTGAAATCAGGGCCACTTGGAGATAATGATCTCACCCATGAAGATACAAACAGCGTCGTCTACATTTTTCAGCATCTCCCACACACACCATCACGTGTTATCAGGCAGCCTTCTGGTGAAAGTGCAGGTTTCCCTTTCGGATGCATGACTCTGTGTGGCCCTGAGAAATCCCCCTCCACAACAGCAGCAGCAAGACTTGCCTTAATTTCTCTCGTGTGTGTTTTAGCTGAGAGTGTTTTACCAGACTGCACAACAAGCAAAACATTGCAGAAGAGGTCTCTGAAGGAGAAACTGAGAACTCAGAGGAAGGGGATGATGCTCAAAGCCCTTGTTTTAAGGAGCTGTAGCTGGATAATTGTCCAAGACAGACTGGCTTGTTGACTTTCTCACAGCAAAAGGCACAGGGCTGTTTAATTGATTTTAGCCTGTAACTAAACATATACTTCTTTCAATATAATGAACAGCAATGCTACAATACTGCTCTCCTAATGTAAATTGATCCATTACAGATGAGTGTTTAGATCAATGTGTGATGTCCTGATTGGAAATAAAACTGTTTGCTCAAGATCGCTATAAAGACAATGGGCACTGATAGATGATATTTATGTGACAAAGAATGGCTCTTAAAAAGGAGATTGCCAAGACCATGTCCCTCAATTATGAAGCCAACATTCACCCAGCAGCCATGCAGGCATTTTTAAAGACAACAAGAAAGAAGAAAAGATCCCAAGGCTTTTGAGATAAAATACATAAGGCACTAGAACAGCAGAGGGTCTTGTCAAAGGCTGAGAGTGCTTCTTGGCCATACACAGTGACAGTGGAAGTCAGGCAGAGGAACAAAAACATCCACTGAAAGGTCATGGGCCAAATCCTATGGCTTTAAATGGACAGGAGGCCTGAAGAAGCCCCTAAAGCCTTGTGAGTTTATAGCAGCAGACACTTCCTAGGTCTTTCATTTCTAGTGCTCCTTTGAAGCAGCACCACACGGCCCCTTTCAGCATGGTGAGCAAGGGACTATAAAAGGTAATGGAAGAGGCCTGCTTACAGTCCCTCCCTCTTTTCAGTGGGGACTGTCCCCAGCCAGGGCAAAGCTGAGGTCTCAGCAGGCTGGCTCAGGTGGGCTTACGTCTCTCAGCCCCACAGTCCTGCTCACTTTCCAGCAAGGAAACTTACTGTCAGCTCCAGGCACGCTGGTGTGGGGGCCATGGCTGCCTGGGCAGGGTAGGCAGTGCTCATGGTCATGTAGGACTGAATGATGCTGTTTATCCACCCACATTATACTGGGGTTCGTTTCCTGCAGAGAGCAGCTGGCCTTACTGGATAATTGTACCATGATCTGTGTCCTATATACTCACAACCCATGTTTTGCCATCTCTGTGCATTTAGAGAAAAGTTAATCACTCCAGTTACCTTCCAAGTCAGTTGTGATTAATATATGTTCTTCTCTTACTGGTAGCTGTTATTTGTGGTCTTTTATTACCTCACTCGCACGGGGCATTTTTGTTTTCTCCCTTGTGTGCCGAGGAAGTTTTCTAAGAGCTGGAGTACGGGCTTGCCTTCGCGCTGGATTGTGTCCCAGCCATTCATTACTGGGGCAGCTGCAAGCACTTCTCTTTCTTCTAGGGACAAGCTTTGCCTGTGAAGCACGCCGCCAGAGCCCATCAGGGCGCTTGGTGGGACAGGGCTGTGCCTACAACACCGCATGAGGCCTGGTGGCCTCATGCCGGGGGATCCCCAGCTGTGCAGGCAGGAGACCTGGGTAGAGTGGACCCATACCTGCCCCAGAGAACCCCCTCCCATGACAGGGAGGACTCTGGCAGCGATGGGGGTGGGTGGTCCCAGCACCATGGTCTCCACGGGTGATTGACACAACTAAGATGGCCACCAGGGGTGCTAAAATGGCCGCCACAGAGCCCACTATACCATCTCAGCCACGAGCTCGCCCCACCCACCCTGGCTCTTCCCCATCCCATTGGCTGGGGCACCCACAGCACCTCTCCTGATTGGCTGTGCCTGTGGTCCATCTCAGCGGCACAGGGCAGCTGCTGGCAGGGCGGGCAGTGTGAGGGGGCGCAGGCACCCACAGGCTGGCTTGGCATTGTCAGACCATTGGGCTAAAGGCAGGTTCCACCTTGCTGGCAGTCTAGGCTCTGTAAGGCCTTATGTTGTCCTTAAATGACTTTGGTGCAAGAGCGGGAGCATGTGGGCAGCCCCAGTGGTTCCAGAGACGCGTGGTTCCAGAGAGGTGTGAGGAGCCGCTGGCTGGCCAAGGCCTGTGGTGACAGGGGTGAGATGGCATGGTTCAGGGCCAGGGCCTGCAGCCCTGTACTGGACAGGCAAGCACTGGAAACAACAGGCTTGCCTGACATTTCAGTACCAGCCAGCCACAGATGTCCATGATGGGACAGGGCCGAGCTGGCTCGGCACAGTGACGCTCAGCTTGCAGGAGGTGCAGTTGCTGTCTATGAATATATTGGATGATGGGTGACCAGAGGTCAGGAGGGGACGCTGGGTGGGGGAAACTAAATGAAAGGACAATGTTGACACAGAACAAATGATGCTAAATGGCTTGTGAAAACAGATCCATTAAGGGTATGATATTCTGCAACAGCCTTTAAATACAAATAGAGGAGAAAAATAGCCTTTAAATACAAACAGAGGAGACTTGGTCTGTTTGTGAAACCAATGGCTGGACCCTGTGTTGGAGGATTGCATTTGCTGGTCATGTCCTACTCCACTTTCTTTGCAAGAGTCCCCTTCATGTCTATGAGACCAATATGCTGTGTCTTTTTTTCCCCTGAGAGGTAACACATGCCAGACACTTCTTCTGGTCATCTCTGATCATAAACAGCTAAGACTGTGATGAGTGTAGCATGTACTTTTGTCGCATGGTAAAGATGGACCAGGGCTGTGTGAGCAAGGAATGGTCTGTTAAGGCAAGAAGGAGCTGGTGCCTCTCCCGTCAAAGACAAGGGCATGTGCTCCTACCTCTCAAGTCTATTTGTAAGGAACATGTTTGTGGACATCGTGGTGGTTGTTGCCAGTCGGGCACTGCTGCTTATGCTCAGGTTGCTCAATTGTTTCAACCCAGGAGCAGATGTCCTGAGGCCGTGACAGAGCAGCTCTGTTGCTCTCAACATCATGCGTGCTTATGCAACCTTGAATAGTATCCCTACAGCAGCCTCTCTCTCCGACTTCCATCCTTACAAAAGAAAAGCAAAGTAACGAAGTAGGACAGAGTGTCTTTGCACAACTGTGGACAAAATGACTCAGCTGAGTTTCAGGTGTCTGAGAAGGGCACAACATTACCTCCAGTAGCGTTTCAGGCTACCTTAATAGCTCTACAGTGCACAGCAAAATGCAATGTGAAACAGATGAGAACTGCAGTAGAAAATAACTTTTCTGGGAGTGGTTGCCCTTTGGGGTAATGCCAGCATTTAACTTTGTACTTCACAGTCCTACTGTGGCATAATATCTTTATCAATGATCTGGATGAGGGGATTGAGGGCACCCTCAGTAAGCTTGCAGATGACAGCAAACTAGGTGGGAGTGTTGATCTGCTTGAGGGTAGGAAGGCTCTACAGAGGGACCTGGACAGGCTGGATCGATGGGCCAAGGCCAATGGTATGAGGTTTAATAAGGCCAAGTGCCGGGTCCTGCATTTCGATCACAACAACCCCAAGCAGCGCTACAGGCTTGGGGAAGAGTGGCTGGAAAGCTGCCTGGCAGAAAAGGACCTGGGGGTGCTGGTGGATGGCCAGCTTAACATGAGCCAGCAGTGTGCCCAGGTGGCCAAGAGGGCCAACAGCATTCTGGCTTGTATCAGGAATAGCGTGGCCAGCAGGAGCAGGGAAGTGATCGTGCCTCTGTACTCGGCACTGGTGAGGCCTCATCTCGAGTACTGTGTTCAGTTCTGGGCCCCTCTGTACAAGAGGGACATTGAAGTGCTGGAGCGTGTCCAGAGGAGAGCTACCAGGCTGGTGAGGGGTCTGGAGACCAGGTCATATGAAGAGAGGCTGAGGGAGCTGGGCATATTTAGTTTGGAGAAGAGGAGACTGAGGGGAGACCTCATGGCCCTCTACAACTACCTGAAAGGAGGTTGTAGAGAGGTGGGGGTTGGCCTCTTCTCCCAGGTGAATAATGACAGGACCAGAGGAAATGGTCTGAAGTTGCGGCAGGGGAGGTTTAGGTTAGATATTAGGAAGAATTACTTTACTGAAAGAGTGGTCAGGCACTGGACCAGCCTGCCCAGGGAGGTGGATGAGTCACCATCCCTAGAGGTATTTAAGAAACGTCTAGATTTGGCACTTCAGGGCATGCTCTAGTGACAGAGACTGTCGGGGGCTGGGGGGTGGGGGTTGTGTGTGTCTGGTTGGACTCGATGATCTCAAAGGTCCCTTCCAACCATGAAGATTCTTTGATTCTATGAAGCACATCCATTCAAACATGAGCTTTATAGACCTACAGCACACAGGTTAAGAAACAGGCAGGCACAGGTCTACGCATGTGCACTTTGTGTTTGGCTGGCACTTTCCATCCTGAAGGAGTCAGTCCCTCAGAAAACCCCAGGTTGAAAGTTGCGCCCAGAGTCACTCAGAGAGGAGACACTGACCAGTGGCACATTTAGTCTGGTGGTGTAATGGGAATAGGTCTGGAAACCTCCCCACACCTACAGCATGGGGCCCTCGGAGCCACTCGCCACGATCCTCCACAGGGCACACTCATCCTTGATCTCGCTTTGGTAGCTCAGGTCAGCCTCATTCTTAGTGGCTATTGCCTGCTTCACCACAGCTGTTGCCAGCAGGGGAGCTGATCTGGGTCTCAGCCAGGTAAACTCCTAGGAGTATGCACGCCAGGCCCTGGCAGTGCCAGAGGTGTGAAGCACTTTCAAACATTTCCCCAGAACTACAAAATCTCCTTCTATTATTCTTGCTCGAGTGTGAAAACGTTGCATGAGACAAAGGAGAAATTCTCATCTTCCCTTGCCAATATCTTTCTTGGTTTTGGATCTCTGAGCTACCTTATGGAGCAAAACCATCTGTTTTACTTCAGTAGGGCTCTGATTTTTGTCTGAAGGCATCTGACCCATCCCTCAGGGTGCAGGAGCCCTAACTATGCTGACCCAGGTACCTTGCGATTCATGCTGGTCCCATAGTCCCTGCTCTTACAGCAGCCCTACAGTTCTTGGTGCTGGGAGAAGCTGTTCCTCTCCTGTACCTCGTCTGGTAATGAACGCTACCTGCATTTCTGTTCTTGCAAATTACACTGTTGATTAAGACTGGTCATAAAAATAAAGTCTCTTTTCTGAGAACATTTCATTGGAGATCTTCACCCCATGAAGATGAAAGATGAGATGAAAAGCTACAATTACGTAGCATATATGCGGGATAAAACTATGACAGGTAGTATCTGTGAATATTCAAGGTTCACAAGCAGCAAATAGCCTTTTTATTAAAAAGCTTCTTTTTCTGTTATTATCTGGATGCATTCTCAGGAGTACAAGGAGGAACTCTGTCACTAGCCAAAGCAGATCTTTACTTGAAATAGCCACAATCGGCCTCAGTTGAACACTAAGGCCTGAATTCAAGAAAATTCATCTGATCAGAACAGCTACTTTAGAGGGAAAAAAACCATCCCTCAGTATCTGATATTTTCACCCAGAAGAGAAAAGCCTAACAAAAAACAAAACCAGGAAGGGAAAGCCAGACGAATTCCACTTAGAATATGGTACAGATTTACCAGGGACAGAAACCACCATTCAAACAAACTACTGAGGGCAACAGTAGATTTTCCAGCTCCTGAGGTCTTCAAATCAAGACCAGACCCTTTCTGAAGGGTAAGTTACACCATTCCCCTTGGGAGAAGCCGGCTCTAGCTCCTGAAACACTAACACAGGACAGAGGGGATGACTCTTGCCCTGCGCTCGTGCTGCCTTGCAGACAGAGGCGGCGGTTGCAGGGCTGGGGCGCGATGTGCCTGCTGCATGCGTAGGACCCCCAGCAGAGGTGAGCTGCTCAGCAGCAGGGCAGCTTTTCAAACAGCCAAACCAGCCAAGGGAACCGCAGCAACAGCTCACCAGCTCAGCGTGTGAGCCTCTCCGGGCCTCCCACCACCTTTATTCCCCCTAGCTCCAGTGAACCATGCCCAGCATTTGGCCATCAGCAACCACAGATTTTGGAAGGAGGGGAAAGCCTGCAGAAATCTGCGCTTGAACTGCTGCTGTCTCTCCCTCACCCGTAGCATCTTTTTGCCTGAGGTAGGGCTGACTCACCCGCAGCACGCTCTCCCGTTGGCAAGCTCCCCGCTGTCTGCACCACAGCCAAGGAGTGAGCACACAGGTTTCCTGCCATCGCAGTGAGATGGGGCTTTCACACTCCTGAACTGTTTGTATGTGAGCAAAAAGAAGGGGATCTTGGCAGGGACGTCAGAGCCAGCTCTTTCCATCCTTGCTACCATGAACTTTTCCGAAGGGTGGACTGCATTTGCTGTTCCCTGTTGGCTTTGTCACATTGCCTGCTCCCCAAGTCTCAGGCTGCCAGCATCTCTCCCCTGGATGACTTGGCTCGTGTTATTTTGTGTTAAAACCAGTATGTTTTTTTAATGGCTATAAATAAGTTAAAACTGCATCTTTAATTAATCACTGCACTTTATATTGTAAGTGGAGATTTTTTGTAATGACTCGTTTATGATTATAAGATGCCATTTGCTTACTGTCAAATATATCTAGCTTTTATCCCTGCATGTTTAACAGCTTCAGGATAGAAACAAAATTTCATCAATGAAGGATTCTAATCCATTTAGTCTAGAGCAAACAATTGGTTACTAAGTAAGTGGGAAGAGATTGAGCGAATACTTTTATCTAAGCAACAATGAACTTCAGGCAATAGACAGCATGTTCATAATCTTAAAACCATTTTAAACTAATCTTAAAATGTTTATTTTTCACTCGCACAGGTTTGAAATTGGAAATACATATGTCTGGATGACTAAAACAAGAACAACAAATAGGAGCAGCAGCATGTAAAGTATAGAGAAGTAGAAGCATTAATAGAAATATTTCTGCTATAGCAGCTATTAAGTGATTTTTTTACTGTTTGGAAGAAGAACCCATATGTTTATAGGATTTTTACCCCCAATTAAAATATGTGTGTGTGTGTGAGTGTGTCATCTTCTAAATATTATTTAGCTACACACCCACAGAGCCGTATATAAAATTGTCTATCAGCGAAGTAAGGTTTCTTGTCCCACTGGCAGGCAGAAAAGAACACCCAATCCAACACCATCAGCATCTTCACAGCATCTGCCTGGAGCACGGGCGCAGCTTCCAAGGCCAGTTGATGCCCTCTGTCACCTTCCACGCCCAGGAAGACCAGCGGAACCCCAGCCTGGCCTGCCTGCCTTGTGCATCGGGGCTGTGCCCGCAGTCCAGGGCAGAAGTAGCTCACCAGCACCAGGCTCCAGGTGTTCTGAGTTATGGCCCTTTCCTGACACAAACAGGCTGCATCTCTGGCGTGGAGATGGTTTGTTAAATTTGCCTGTGCCAGCTGATTGTTCCCATGGAAGGGGCACAGGAAGCCCAGGACCCCCTCAGCGGTGAGTGTAGGGAGAGCAGTTGTACACCCCAGCGAACAGCACTCAGCCGAATGCCATTGCGCACAGATTCCAGGTGCCCATACGTTCCCTGAGCAGACAGAAAGACGCTTGTTTTCGTTTGGTCTCAGATTAAATTCAAGTGACAAGCAGGTGGCTAGATATCCAAAGATGTGGTTATTTCCCCCCTCCCTTATTTTTTGTCTCAAGAGAGTGCATAAATATTTTATATACGATGTAAATAAGCCACAAAAAGAACTATTGCATTGGAACTACAGAAAAAATAATAAATGCTTTTAAAATTGCTCTACCTCAGTTCCTAGACGACTCAAGTCTGCCGTGCAGTATATGATCTGTCTACTGGGATTGAATCCAGGCACTCACCACTTTGTCAGCTTAAGAATTTTGAGCAATTTTTTCCATTTATCTGTATTCTCCCCAAAATCACTTCACACATTTCTCAGATACATCAATCCTTCCGGCATTCCTCTAGACACTCAGTAGGATGCCCTGCTATAAATATAATAAAGCCTTTTATTATGTCCATTAACCATGGACATGTGTGCTCCAAAAGTTTCCTGACACGCAGTCATTTGTGGCTTTTTAATTATAAACAGAAAAAAATCTACCAGCAAAAGAAGACAGCAGACTGGAAGTGGATTTTTATGTGTGTGTTTTGAGTATGTTCTCTGACAGGCTGATGGCACCCACACCCTCCTCCTGATCCCAGGCGTCAGAAGACTCTCTGTGTGTGCACATACGTGTACATAAAAAGTTTTTTTTTTAATGCACACTTATGTACATAAGAACATAAAATGTTGCGTTACTGGCGCAACAGATCAGTCTCGGGTGATACAGATTTGTCAGCCCCCCAGGGGGCTGATGCAGGTTTTCAAACCCCAGTAACACCCATCAACTCTTTTTTCAATATGCAGATACGCCCCCTCCATTTTGCAGACCTTGTTCCACTTGAACTCAGCAGAAAAGAAAAAAGGCCCAGTAAATTACTTGACAAATTAAGTCATATTTATTGAATGCGTTTTATTTCAACAACCAAAAAATTCTAACAGCCTAACAATGCACATAAGTTAAAAATTAATTATCACTTAGTGATAACAAAGATAAAGTTGATTTACATGGAAAAAAGAACATTTACAATATGTTAATCCTTATTCACATTGTTGATACCGCAATAAAACACAATTTGTTTTTTTTTTATTTTTTATTTCACAAAAAAGGCGGAAAATTGTGCTTTGTTAAGAGGCACTACAAGAAAAGTTTCTTTCTCCAAATAGATATTATATGATGGATATTGAATAAATAGACATATATGCATTGTAATTCGCAAAGTTCTGGCAAGACCACAGGCTAAAATGCCCACAGATTCACTTAGAACCACTGCAAAATTGGCAGTGAAATTAAAAATAAAAAGGCAAGACTCAGCATTGAAAAAATACCTAATAAAATTTTTGGTTGAAGTGTAAAAGATACCAAATGTTGATGCCATCATCAGATGAACAACCTTACGTAGCTTGGCAAAATTCAGTTTCCTTTCAAATGTATGGAGTGATTTCAGCTACAGGATAAGAAGACAGTTTTGAAAGAGTAGCTCTGAGAGAAACATAAAGCAGCGACCGTTGAAATTCTGATTAAAGCTGCAGCATACTACAGAAATAAAGGATGAAGAGCAAAAGGGGCATTAAGTAAGCAACCCACCATCATTTTGCAAAGGTATATGAAATTTATGCAGAGATACTCTTATGTTTCAAACATTAGTTTTGAAAAAAATCCCTTAAAAACTCCAGAGGTTACTGAGCAGCTAGAATTAGCTTGTATTGCAACGTCTTCTCCCTGTATATTGTCTGTTCTGAGTAAGTATCTACACATAGAGGTTTGTTTTTCATTTTTAACTCCTACCTTTTATACCTTTCAAATATATAAATAGTATTAACAGTTATATTACATTGCCTGGTGTAGTAAACAGAAAGTAACTTTCAAAGTGATATTGCATGAGGTCTTTGTCAAGGTTACATGAAAAGCCCATGTGAAAAAAGGACGAAAAAAGCCAGGAGCCTTGTTGGTAGGGTTACGATTTCGGTTTGAACAGGCGTCTGAAATCAATCCAGCTGCATGGGTAGCAAAGGTGAGGTCTTGTCTTGGAAATCACTGCAGGGAAGTGAAACTTAAATGCTACTTGGTGTCTCTTTCGACACGATGCCTCAGGATGGGTGGACGCTATAGTAGATTGCAGCTTTAGTGCTCATGCCATCGAAGAGTCAGTCGGTATTAGCTCTGCTTTATGTGGGGTGGCTGCTAGCTAGGGCACTGCAGAACCCTGCGACAGGGGGCTGCAGCCTGGGGGAACCCGCGGCTGAAAACACTTCATTTCACTGGCACAAAATGCGTGAGACGGAGGAAGCCCAGCTAAACCAGAAACACGGGGGAGGCTGGCGAGAAGGGCGAACGGGAAGTCAGCAACGCAAACCCTCGGGCTGTCAGCAATTTACCTGGACGGGATTGTTGGGATTGTGCCATTTTGTGTCCCAATGTAACTTTACGCTTGTGTGTGTGTGTGTTTCACCTCAGTATAAACAAAAAGCAACAACAAGAAGGAAGCTTATAAATTTTAAGATCTGAAACAGAGAACAGGTAAATAAAATCCACAGTAAAATGTGGTTCATAGTATGAATTCCATACATCAAATCTCAACACGTTATCTTTCTTCTCTTTCTATAAAGACCTCGTTAGCGGACAAGTCTTCTATGCACTGAATTACAGTTTTAGTCATTTTGCATCCCATGAAAATTCATCTGTTCACTACGGAAAGGAGACTGTCTGGAGAGTGGAACATGCTGTATCCTTTTAAGTGTGCATTGTGTTTAAAGTACTTTAACTTACTAGTTTTCTTTTTAAGGTGCCCTGATTTGTTTTTCCATTTTCTCTCTTTTTTTCCTCTTTTCTTTTTTTGGCAGTGTTGATTTACATCTTTAAATACATACCTCAAAAATTACCCATCAAGTTGCCAGATAGGAAGCCATATAATAATGAAAAAAAAAAAAAAAATCAGGGATAAACATAGAAAATAAATAGGAATTCAAAAATAGTCACCACACCCTGAGAGCAGGCGGCAGTTTATCAAAAAGCCAAAGCAACTCATTGTGAAGTGGTTTTAATACATAAACAAGTCTCATCTTTAAAGAACTCATTTCACAGTCTATACTTTCAGGTTGTAAAGTTCCGTCCCATGCAATTTTAATATATATATATTTTATGTAAATATATATATATACACACAAAGTTGTAAATTTTCCTTCACTGATTTCATAGGACTTTTTCTTCCCATTTACTTGCTAGATGTCCCTTTCATAAGTGCAAGATTAATGAAGGCATAATCCTATGTGATTACAATGATTACTTCAGTCAAATGTAGGAAGTGTAACACTCGAGTGTCTGTGTCAAGGCGATGTCTGATCGGGCAATGCTGAATTCATTCGGTTTGCACATGGATCATGCGCAATGCAAACAAACAAACAAAAAGTAAAAAGAGGAAAAAATTAAAAATAAAACCAGAAAATCCTTGGAGCAATGTATTGCTTTCTGCACTCCTATCTCACATTATCTCTGGTCGATGTCCGCTGGAGCCGCCTTGCTTTTGTCGGGGTTCTCCTCCTCAGGCTCCACTTTGTACATTTCCTCAGAGCCCTCCTCACTGTCGTTCTCCTCCGACTCCGTCAGCAGCTCCTCATCCTTGTACTCTGCCACGTCAACCACCGTTCCCAAATGCTCTTTTAGCTTCCCATGGTGCTTTACGTGGTAACGTTGGTTCTGGAAGAATTTGATGATGGTGTGTTTGGGGAGATCCAGCTGAGCAGAGAGGGTGTGGATGGCTTCCTGATCAGGGTAGAGACCCACATCGTGGATAAAGCTTTGAAGGATACCTAGAGCTTCCAAGGAGATCTTGGTACGGGATCTTGGCTTTTTGGCACAACTGTCCTCAGCGGGTGGAGGAGGAGCCTCTTCTCTAGGTGGGGAATTCTCCTTCGCAGGCTGGGACTGCTGTCTGTGCAGCACCTACAAGATCAAACAGACAGAGACTTCATGTACATGCTGACCCCCTCGGTGCTTGAGATAAGGGCACTTGTACAGGGCTTTACACAGGGTCTGCTTTGTTTTGGTGAAGAAAAGTACAAATTAATATTCATTTTCCATTACCTTTCTTACCTGTAAGACAGCTGCGCCAGTAACTACAGGCTGAAAGGAGAAAGTGACATAAAAGACAAACGATATAAAATAAATATAAACCCACAAAATAAATAAGAAATACAAAATGCAAGTAATTAAAAGAAATAGGAAGCAGCCAAAATAAAAATTAAGTCAAAAGGTCTCATGGTCATGATGACTGCCCAGCTGTGCCGTGTCGGACAAGTCATTCTCCCGCTTTGCTCCTCTTCCCCCTCCTTGTTTCCTCTCGTCTTTTTACGCTAGGGACTCTCACCTTTTCTACAAGATGCCAAGTACCACAAAGGCCTAGTCACACGTGGGGTTATCAGGTGCTACTTTGTTATGAATAACGATTTGGCATTAAAATCCATCACAGCTACTTTATGGAAGAAAAAAAATGAAGAAGTGCAGAGACCTGTTAAGATTTCCCTTCTATGAGGAGCGACATCATAGCCAGGTCAGCTGCCTCACACAGCTGGCTTTAATGTGTATCTTGAACAGATTTCTCTGTATTACATCTGTATCAGTTTCACTAGTTGAGGAGTTCTGAGTTCAAATAATTATAGCCCTCAATTCTGAGAAACCCTCTGGGCAAACGCGTTTTTCAGTCTTGTAACAGATTTGCACCAGCAGTATCTCCTTTGCGGTAAATTTAAAGAAAGTATACGTAGGTCTTAATCTTCCTAACAGCCACTTAAAATAACTAAGAAAGGGCCTTGTGCAGCCCTTATTCCAGGGGAAAAAATACCTGCTCTGAATTGTTAGAAATACAGAGGAGCTCCACGTGCTTTCTTTAAAACCAAATCTATACAAGAGAGATTACAGGCAAAAATCCCCTACAGGATTGAGGGCCGTATTTGCCCAGAGGTTTCTTCAGAGGCAGGGAAATAATTATTAGAACTCAACACTGCAGAGCTAACAAAATCAATATGGATAAATATTTCTTTCCACAAACAAGAGTGAATTCTGGCTCTTCACCCAAGAAGAAAACGTCTTTGCTGCAAACTAACATCCAGAAAATCAACCCTACATTAAAGCTCTCTAAAGGTAAAAAAATAAGGATAAATGATGAAAATGTGCTGAGAACTTGCACTGAATTTTACACACATACCGAGCTCCCAGTAAAATGCTACACTAGTCAAGTTATTACAGGAAGAGGGAAGTCCACTGCGGAATATCAGCCTGTTATGCAAATAAATAAAAAGGCTCTGTGCCGAAGAGGCCTTTATTCACTTCCTTCATCAAATGTTGCTGTCATAGTAATTTATAACATCAGTGATCTCCAATCACAGTTTTTGAAAAGCACATCAAAGTCCCCAGCCACTGCCCACCGCACACGTGTGGCCGAGGAGCTGAACCTGGAGGAGATGTGGTGAAAACAACCGGACCTGCAGCATGGCCAAGGGACTGCCTTTCTTCTGCTGCCCCTGATGCAGGAGGTGGCACTCGGCCGGCCCAGAGGGGCTGCACCTCCCGCTCAGCACCACTCACGGCAGCAGGACCCAGCCCCACGTCCCCAGAGCCTCGATGAGCAGCGGGCGCCTGTGCGAGGGTGTGCGTGTGCAGACACACAACTGCACGTTCCACGGCTGCCGCCGCCGCAGAGCAATGCTCGTGACAGTGACGGAAAGCACCTGAGCGAGGAGGCAGCTTCACGGCAGCTCCACACTGTCAGCTAAAAGCAGGTGGCACCACAGGCAGGGCTTGCCGCGCTCCTGGCAAGAGCTGCTGGTGGGCAGAAGCGCTGCAAACGTTTCTCGGTGCCAATAGATTCATTTTCCTCTCAAGCATGTAAATACTCAGGGTGTCACAGACGTGGAGCTAACCAAGGAGCTGGGGGAAAGGAGAAGCTGAAATGGAAATGACGGGTATTCTGGTTTATGTTTTATTACATCTCTTGTAATAAAAAAGCATAACATTCTAATGAGCTGAATCGCTCAGCTGCTCTTTGAGGATTGTTTTTTGTCCATGGGTTGTTTTCAAAGAGAAAGACTGATGTTTTCAAATAGACGGGTTACAGAAAGACCGATGTTTCCAAACAGTCAGGTTACAGACAAGGGTCGGATCCGTACCTGCATCGTCAGGGAGCACTGAAAGCAGCAGAGCTGGGATCGCTGACACTAGCCAAGGACCCAGCCCCATCAATTTGTCAAACAGCCCCTACCTACATTATCTCCCCTGTTGTGCCCTCTGGTCCTGTCCCCTGACACTGTAAGGCCCAGAGCAGTCAAAAATAAAATGATTTAATACCACAAATAAACTGCCAGGGAATTTACAGACAGCGTCATATGAAAAGCCTCAAATAGCGTTGCTAATCAGAAGCTGAATTCAAGTAGCAGCTAACAGAGATAGAAACACATCCAGAAAGAGTGTGAATTACTCAGTTCATTCTTGTTGGAGTTGGAAGTAGGCTTTTTTTTTCCTGTTCAGTTGACAAATAGCATGAGAAATGATCCAGCCTGAAAAATGTTACAAGACTTCCAATCAAATATAATGATGAAAAAAATCCAACAACACAGGATCAGCAGCAGTAAAATGTTTAATTTGAAGGAGATGAAGAGATGCCTACAGCATCTATAAAGCAATCAACCAAAGAGAGGGCTGAGAGCGGGAGGGAAAGAATAATTTTACTTAACCCTTCCTTTTCTGGAGTGACCCCTCCATCCTCTCCAGAAGAGAAAACACAAAATTCAAGGGTTATCAGTGTAAAATATTAGAAAAAGATTGTAATTTTTTTGACTTACTGTTTTCCTAAATAACACAAAACCCTAAAGCCACTCTTATAAGATAAATCTCATGATTTCACTAACTTCTGGGGGCTTGCTCTGGATTCCCAGTGGCATTAACAAAGGATTTCAGCAACACAACACTACCCATATACAGAGAGATGGATAAATGCGCAGAATTTCCTTCAGGTTTCATCTGTGATCACTTTTGTATTTCCTTCTGCTAATATGGGCTATTTAATACAAAAAAGCATGCTCTTCTATGGGAAACAGATCAACTGTTGAGACACATGATACAATACAAAATCTAAATTACCTTTTTGTTAAATATTTGTTTTGAACTACATTCGTAAAACACACTGGCCGATTTGGACAATTTGCTTACTTCATGTCCAGCTCTGCACGCCGCGGCCTCACAGGGGAAACTACCAGTTTCAGATTTTCTGATTTTGAGGTCATTATTATGCTCTTAAATCTGCAGGTAAAATTTCCACTGGCTTCACACACTGCTGCGCACACTCTGCCACAACACTTTGGTTTTGGGTCAGTGCTGCTCTGCTTCTGTACTGCAGAGAAGGAAACCCCACTGATGTTCCGTGATTAAAGTACAGGCTGCAGTGCATTTTCCAGTGCAGATAAACCCCCCAAATGATGGTCTGACCTACCACGAAACACCAGGCCTATGGTGGGCTTCAGAGAGAAGGGATAAAAACAATGGCCACACTCAAGCTTTCCTTTTGCCAAGAAAACTGGCGCCAGACTCGGAAGGGTGCACATCCCAGCACAGGTGCACTGTGCCCTCCTTTCCCACTCCCCTCTCCTTCCTCCCTGCCCTTCCCCACCGCTCCCTAGCCACAGGTGGGGCAGCTGCCTCTTCCTCCTCCTCCTCCTCCTCCTCAGCCCCCACCATCTGGACCTGACTTCCCTTCCCCTCCCTCCTCACTGACTCCCCATCTACTTTCAAATCAAATGTGAAGATATAGATTTCCTTCCATGCCCAAAGGACTTATTTTTTCCATCCCTTCAAGAGATTTCACTTTTAAACTCTACAGGCATGGCTGCATTCTCAGCGCTTCAGAACAGAGTGGCTTTAGAAGATGCTGTTTTACGAAGGTTCGTTCAGGTAGACTTTAACCTCACAGACAAACTTATTTTTTCAAACAAATTAACCAGCTCTGGTAGAAAACTTGCAAGAAAACGAATATGATGGAAGTTGACTTTAAAAGATAAAGTGACTGGTCTTAAATCGCACTGTACTGAAATATGATTTGAAGGCCACAATGAAAACCAGCTGGAAGCCATGTGTAAAATATAATGGTACATGCCTACAGGGAAGGAAGTGAGATATTGAATGATTAAGTTTAGGGGAGTACATAATGTAGTGTATCATTACAGGAGTGATCAGGATTACTTGTAATAAGCTAAGGGTTTGTGGTCTTTCTAAAATCCAAAGCCAAGAATTATTGGGGGGGAAGGGATCACCGCACTGCTTCACATGTATCTGCTCCCCCCGTCTCGGGACGCTCCCGCTGGAGAAACCGGACTTGGGCAGACTGGGGCAGCCGCGTTCCCGCAGAAAAGAGAGGTGAGCGAACCCAAACTGAATGATGAACGTCATGTAATTGCCGTCTGTGTCTGCACTGTATTTAATTTTGGCTGGATTCACTATCCTGCTGATGTTTGTTTCCATTTCCACCCACTTTCTAGCTAGAACTAGACACGTGAAAATGGTGTGTGGCGAAGGGGAGCCAAGCAGGACGCCTGAGCAGGGTACACACACGCCCTCGGGCACCAACTGCAGCAAGGCACCGGCTGACAACACCCGCCCCGGGAAATGCCACCTTTCCTTGCCTGAACAGCCGTTGCAGTGGATTAGGAACAGGAACTGCATTTCTACATGAAAACCCCGAGCTCTTTTGTTCCGTAGCGTGGTTCTGCTCTTCCCTTTGCAGACAGGATTAGTCATGTGAGCTCCTTTCCCACCGGTTTTGCTGAGATGATGAGGTGCCCCTTGCTATGAGAAACACCAAAAATGTTATGTTTTTGGAAAACAAGACTGTGCATTTGGAACAGAGACTGCCCTTATTGACCAGACACCACCTTCCTCTGGGCACTGACAGGTACCTCGAGTGGCGTGTGCTGGCCAGTACCGATTCTCATAACCCAAACCCACACGGAGCAGAGTGGAATGGATTGGCCTTCTCTCCGCCACAGTGGGAAGGGGTCTCACTTTTCAGCTTTTCTTCACATTTACATTGCTCTCGTAGCCAGCCATGACACTGTATCACAACAAGGACTTTTATGCCAAAGTGTGCAAGTTTTTAGCCAGCTTAAATAGCCCAAAATAAAAGCCAGAGAGAACGCCTGCACTTTACAAAATGTAGGTTCAGTTGCTCTGTTTGGTCCATCTAACACCAGCCATCTACTACATCCCCTACAGGCCTTCAAGAGGAGTCAGCAGGATTTACCACCGAAGAGGATTCACTGGGTGCTTCATGTAAGCAAGCCCTTTGGGCAAGCTCCTTCCCAATGACCAGCTGAAGTCAAAGGGAGGGCAGAGGACAAGCCTAAACAAGGTGGTCAGCTGCATTTTACGGAGACGTGTAGCTGGAATATGCAACACTTCACCTCTGAAAGCTGAGAGCTGCCAGGCAGTGCCTACCTATCACGTTAAGAGTTTACTTAAGAGACAACCTCCATCACCTTGCAAAGATACCTTATACCTAGAAGGAGGCACCGTCTGTCCCTCTTAGCAGCTCTTACAGGAATAATCTGCGGGAGATTATCTGTTCAAACAACCAACCTTACACTCGCTACTCCCAGTCTCTCGCAGTCTATCCTCGTATCCAGAAATGTGCAAGAAGAGAACGCAGCAAGCTGCTGCCATGAACAGGCTTGCACCCTGACAGCCCCCCAGTCCGGGGCTCACAGGGGTAAGAGCATTAATTAGACACAATCACTGTGCCAAGACACTTTACAGGTTTCCTAGGAATGTCTGTACAAGAAACTGTAGCAGAAGTTACAATTTGCACCTGTGTTCATTTCTTCCCTCTTAAAAATGTAGTTGTTAGACTACTCTTTTTTTTTTTCTTCCCCCCTTGCAAAAATATATTCATTTAGGTAAACACTGCAGCACTAGTCGCAGCTCCAAACGAAGTATTTTCTTTGGGCTCATTCTCACAGTGGTGATTTCACACCTTGACACCATAAAGCTGTGTTAAAGACTGTGGTTTAGTTTCCTTGCTTTTCTTGGATTATACAGTATCCTAAGGTCAAAACTCAGGAAAATCCAAAACTGTTATTAAAAAAGAAAAAGTATCTATGAAGTGATGACAAATTGCAGACTACAGGTGTTAGATTACATTTTGACTCCAGGCAGGTTTAATATACTTTAGTTTCCTTTTACAATTGCCCTTAGCAGGTAGTGTTATCGGTAAGGGATTTAAAAAAATATATGGTACTCAATAAAAGAAGACCGTGTCAAAAGAAATCAATATGAGCGTGCAAAATGGTAGGAAGTCTGACATGGGTAAATATGTTCACTTTCATCCAACTTCAGTCTGAGCTTCTTTTAATTTTGTAGCTCAAATGCTAGCCGCACACGCTGTGCATTTTCCAATGCAGCTTGGTAATTGCTTCACAAGAGTAAACATCGTTATTAGAGATAATTATAATACATGGTTGTGATATGATGTACCCACGTCTCACGCAAGCCAGACCAAATCAGCCAACCGGAGCTGGTGGCTACAACAACTTGGAACCCAGCAGCCCTGGGTCCTGTTCAGCTGCAAAGACAAAGCAGTCACACAGTGAAAAAAAACAACCACCAAATATTCACCCTTTATCTGCTACTGACCACCCCTGGGGCCAGAATATTGGATCAGACAAACCCCGAGTCCTAAACCTTTCAGCTCGGAGGTACAAGTCACTCTCTGAGCCACGCAAAAGGGGCGTCAGAGAGAACCACGAGGAGAGAAATGAGTTCCACAGGGAATCTGAAGTCAAAGGCAAGTTTGGTTTCCAGGCTGGAATGCGAGCTGGTTGAAGCGATTCAAGTCAACATCTTTGGAGCACACTCGCCACATGCTTCCCTTTGCTTTAAGGCGGTCGCCTTGCTTAAGGGCAGGAAATAGGCAGTGATCTGAAAACATGGCAAGACACTGAACAAACGCCCAGTCTCTGAAAGCGTGGCCCCATCCTGCAATCCTTCTCCAGGGCCAAACTCTCAAAATCAGCCAAAGAGGTGACTAAAAAAACAACAGGAAGAAAGAAAAAAAATCAAAACCCAACAAAACCTTCAGTTGTGCATTGCTTTGGCCACCCCACGCAAAGTAATAAGCATCAGCAAAATGCAATTAATCTCAAGTTGAAGGCGGGGGGAAGGTGTCTCCCCCCCCCCACCCCGGCACACACTGGTCCCATTAATGCTAACAGGAGCTTAGCTTGCATCAAAGAGCAAATACACCACAAAACATTTTTAAGAGCTATCATCACTGGAGATAAAATATAAATTACAGCCTGATTACACGGCGCTGCTAAGAGGCTACATGTGCAGCGTAGCTCGCAGTGACAACTGGAGATGACCAGATAACTTCTGGACAGTTCTAAGGTTACCCTAAACCATCTGTGCGGAGGAATCTTTCCTTGTCTTTGCTTTCCTTTCAAGAAGCCGTGGCACTGCTGTCTGCACAGTTGTTTGAAGAATGTTTACAAATCAGCTTGACAAAGAGGAAAAAAAATTCTGCCATCACTTGACCACAATCATGATCTTATTCTTCAGTAATGCGTGGTTTATTTCCCTTTCCTGATCTCTGTTAATAGACAGCACGTGCCTACACAATAGCCACTATTTTGTCTGTATAATGTTAAAAAAATAAATCACAAAACTCTGACAATGCAGAGCAGTGTCCCGGTGTTTCCTGGGGTAACGTCTCTCCCTTGAATGCTAACTCAACTCTTCCCACAAAAGCACAGGCACAACTTTCATTGCTGTGCAAGTGCCTGAGAACTGGCTGATTTTATGGGGTAGCACAAATGAGCTCATGCTGATGAACGTTAGTGGATTAGCTCTGAATTTCCCATCTTTGGCTGGTTTAAGCCAGATTCTTAGGTTTTGTGCACAGTAACTGCGGCCAGCAGTGGATATCCCTTTCTCAACTACCTGGCTGCAGCCTGGGAGGGCTGTCAACAGCTACTGCTCAGCCCACAGGTGGAGCCGGCACGTACCTACTGCATAAATACGCAACAGCCCAGATTCATTCCGGCTTCTGCTGGCACAAACCAGGGTGCTGGTGACAGAGAGGCCGACGTGGCCAGGAAGCGTTGCACAACGCCGCTGCAGACTCTCTCCTGAAGGCATTGGTGATGGATGGCTCCATTGTCTGGGGATGGGGCACGGCCAGCACAGCTGGCACGGGGGCTGGCTTCCTGCGTCCCCCGGCAGGCAGGCAGGCAGGACTCTGCTGGCCTCGAAGAAGCCACGCAAGCCTCTCCTGCCTGTAACCTGCGGTAGCAAGGCAGCCTTCCTTTGCAAGGGAAAAAGCAACACCCCCGTAAAGGTTCACGCGGCCCTTCTGCATGGAGATGCTAAATGGAGTCCCACTCAAGTGGGACTTTCAACATCTGCATGCGCATCGAGGGCCACAATACCTTCCAGTTAATGCTCACCTTCTTCAAAACAAGGCCATGAGCTTTGTGGGACTCTGACTTGCCCCTTCCGTGCTTTCTCTTGCAGCCCTGGCAAGGCACGCTGGGGTGCTATGGCACGCAGAGGCCAGCTTGCCAGTTTCCAAATAGCGCCTGAGCTTGGTTGTGGCTGGAGGGAGGGTCTGTCAAAGATTTCGGGTCGATTCTGAGTTTCCCCATCCCAACCCTGACAATCCTAATTAGAGCTGGCAGAATGCCACAGGAACTAAGGAAGCTACAAAAAGGCTTTTTGGTTTGCTTTTCTGCAGACAAAATACTTCTGGTATCCTCTACACTTTCTTGTTTAATTAACACTACACATGTTCTCCTTTTCTTTCGAAAATCAGAAGAGTGTTTGTGGGCACTGTGAGCACGATCTTCCCGTACAAGCCCCAACCTAGAGCCATGCTTAAGGCCAAGCTTGAAACCCCTAACTATGGTGGCACGAATGGCGCCACTATAATCATGTTGTTTTCCAGTTACTCAGATCAGGAGGAGGCACTGCATTATTTCAGGAAGGATATGTTTGGATTAGACACTGGATTCTGGGGGGAGAGGTTGGGGGGTAATTATTTGTCCCATCAGACTGTTTTAGGTCCTTACAGATGGCTATTTGGGGTTCCAGGAATACCCAACTGTACTGCTAATTTTTACAATGGGGACAGT
Organism: Rissa tridactyla; assembly: GCF_028500815.1. Lineage (NCBI taxonomy): Eukaryota > Metazoa > Chordata > Aves > Charadriiformes > Laridae > Rissa > Rissa tridactyla. Next base: position 33,289,647 of record NC_071472.1, on the reverse strand, counting down.
TAGAAGTCAGAAGAACCTGACTGTTATGGTTAGTGAAAATAGTACATTTGTGCTGATAAAACACTACTCAGCATGTTTTTTGCTTTCTAGATGTAACCACCAATGCACTTAATAACAGGACTTGAGCAAACTATACTGTGTGAATCAAACACATAAAAGTATAAAGATTCCTTTTTTTAGAAAGCAAGTCTTAAAAAGTGCATTATAATCAACTACCATGGTAAAAGGCAAAATATCCAGCATTACCACACACGCAACTGGCATAATGTGCTTTATTATACCCTTAGCTTGAAACTGGGTAAATAAAAATCAAATGACCAAAGTACAGTCTCCCGCACAGATTAGGGCACTGAGGACAGGAGGCCTCGGAGAATTAGATCTGAAAGCCTTTGTCTTCCTGATTACACTCTGGAAAAGGTGGACACATCTGGAAAACCGAGGAAGCTACGCCAGTGTTACTGCTCTCCGTCTCACTGCTCTGACCAGAACCTATTTTATAGCTTCTGGATGCTGGAAGAAAAAGCCTTTACGGAAAGTAAACAGCACCTGCAGTTTATATCCACAGTGCTGGAAAATATGCAGTTGTGGAAAATATGCAGTTGTTCATTTTTAATAAAATGGTTTAATATATGGCCAGCAGGCAGTATTAGGACAAAGCAAAGGATGACACTGTTATGGCCCTGGGATGCATCTCTGGCTTTGCTGCTGCCTGCTGTGGGGAGCTCTGCGGCCGGCTCAGCCCGTGGCCGGCCACACACACATCATCGCAGGGGTGAGCTCACGCCTAACACACGCCTGCAGCCTGCGTAGGTCTGCGCGCAAGGAGCCCCAGGCGTTTGCTAGAAATGCAAAACGCCATTCTTTGCTTCATTAGGATTAGGATCGTGTGGCATTTTTCAGTCAAACATCTCTCTTTCAGTCAAAAATGTCGACTGAGTGACATCAAAGTATTGCCTAAATAAAGTCTACTTTGCCAAGCTGTTTGCCTGGGGCAGTGGGGGGGTGGATATTCTGACAAAGTTCAAGCAGCTGTTCAGGCATTTTGCATGAAACAGCATATTCTGGTTGCTTTTATTCAGAACAACTTTTGCTCTTCGAATTCTTCCTATTTTCCTTTAAAGTATTATGTTGCTCTAAACTGCCACAAACCTTTTTTTTTTTTTTTAATTTTAACTGGAAATAATAATTTAAAAAGCACCAATATATTTTTTTCTGTCAGTATTTCAGAAATGTCAGCAACCCCTTACACTCAGCGCAAGCACTTCTATAGCTCTAGGCTGTACCACCCAAGGAACAGAAGCTCACAGCCATCTATCTACCCACCTACCTCCTTCACCGTCAGATTTACAAAGGGTTGTACTGATGGGAGCTCTGAAAGAATGAAATGTAATGCAGTTTATAAAAGGAGCTGGATGCGAATCTTTCCTATCTCAAAATCCAATAAAGCTTATGATTTTTATTGCATGTGGGAGTCCTTTGGTCTATGTAATACTGATTAGCAGCTTGGCCAGTAAGTCTGATAAAAACAGAAAGTACTTTCGAATATATTCTGGCCAGAGACACCTGGGAGTGAAGCGTGCATGTTGCAGCTGATGGCCCCAGGGGCACACACATACCTTGGGATTTCTTCCTTGGTTCTGCTCCATCTCGCCATGGTTTTGTTCCATTCTCTCCAGAAAGAATGACTCCAAGCCTCTCTTACCCTTGAATCTTCTCGGCAAGGAGGCATCGTCTTAAAACTATTCCCCCTTACCTTTCCAACACGCATGAACCCAAAAAATTTACAACCAGGGCTCAGTCAGGGCTCTGGACTGGACTTTAATCAATCCCAAACACGGCAACGCAGCATTCTTAATCCTGATCTCATTTAAACAAGGGAACACCAGGAATAACATTATTCCAAGTCAGCAACGCTTCCCCGGTGCTAATCAAGCCATTAAAAAGGCATAAGCAGTTTGTCTGACGCAGAGGGACAAAGACAACCACAGAAATGAATCAAAACCAGGGAAAAATTAGAGATTAAAAGTAATAATACTCCTTTCAGCAAACCACAGCCTGAATGCATGATAAGTGGCTAAAAGACACAATCACTGCAAGATCTAGAGACAAAAAAAAGTCTCCTGACTGAATGAAACGTGAATTAAACTAGCTCTGGTAGAGGAGCGTTCCCCTGACAGGGCAGTACTCTCTGCCACCGGGAAACCCAGACCCCTTTGCTGCGCGTTAGGGCTGCCACAGGTGATCCCCCTGACCTCGCCCAAGGAAAACACACACGCTCCAAGTCAACAGTTGGAGGGAAAGGAAGAAAAACCCAAACACAGCAGGCTTGCTAGAAGAGCTTTCCATGGAGGTTCCCTCCCCACGTAAGCAGATGGTTTTCAGTTAGTCAGGGTCAGGGACTGCCCGTGTGGTTTCCTGCCTGCTCGCCTTTGTAGCTTATCTAGATCTCATCAAGATATGCAGTCCGAAAAAATTAGAATAGCTAAGTACAGAAATTAAGGAAACTAAATACAAATGAGCCTTGGTTTGCACCTGTGCAGACAAGCAGGGGCACGTGTGCCCGCTGGCGGGATGAACGCAGCGGTGCCGACCCCTCTGCCGGGGCAGCCCCGTCGGGCTGCGGCACACCTCATCTGCCCAGGCCAGGTCTTCTCAATGCCGCTCTGCCTGCCCAGGCACCAAAGCCGTGCCTAAAAACTCTGGGAGACAGCTCGGCTGCTTTGAAAATACCCCTGACATCGGTTGACAACCCTGCCTGCGTTGGCTGTGTGCCGCAGCGTACGCCCGGCCCCTCTGGCAGCCTTCGGAGGGGTGGCACACGCTCTGCACCTCAACGTGTTTTGCAAAGCTGCGGGCAGACGCCGGCTCTTGCGACGCCATGCATGGGAGCGAAGCAAAAATCCGACCGGGAACGTATGCACAAGCTACCATATGGAAAGGGCATTCTCAAATTAAACCCTGAAACCCAGATGAGATCTGAGCGAAGGACAGTTTCACTTAAAGGAAATCTCTGAGGTCAACCAGCAATTAACTGAAAGGTTCTGATTGAATACGCTATTGACTGCGCTTACATCAGACAGCTTCCTGTTTATTATACCTCATGGGCTGTCTAGGTGCCAAGACATCAAGCTGTCAATAATCTATTAATACTAAACAGCTCCTCCCTCCTCGCTCCCCCATGCAAATACTCTCAGGCTGAGAAACTGCACTAAAAAGATGGAAATTTTTGAAGTGAGACGGCAATGAGCTTTTTAGGGTATTTCTTCGCTTGGTTCCAGCTGAAAGTACAGCAACATTCATAAACAATATAACACGCAGTCTATAACTACATGGAAAAAATTGTGTTAAAAAAAATCAGACATGATTGAGACCATATCCTGAAATCTGGCTTTCTTTTCCAAGCCATCTTTAAACAGTCTAAGTTAAATTTAATTAACAATTTACAACAAGGAGAGAGAAGTTATTTAAAGAGAGGCCTACAGGTCCTGAACATTCAGTGTCTGGGAAACAGTTGTATATAAAAAAAAGTTTTAATGAATTTAATAGAGAAAAGCACTTTAATTAAATGCTGTCAAAGAGGATTGTATTAATGACTGCACACAAAGGAATTTAAAGCAAGCCAAGTATATTTAGCAAATAGGAAGTAGGCTTTCAGAGGCTGCAACTATTTATGTTTCTGCCATTGCAATGCATCTAGGAGATCGCGTTGCCAATTGAAAGCAGTTATGTTATTAGATATGATTTTATTTATTATGGATTATTAAAATTTCAAATGCTGCACGGAATACATTTATTTCACTTCTAAAATGAAAGAACAAAGATATTTCCTGCTTGTTCAGTAAGAGGAAAAATAGAAGAGGAAATAAATAATAAATAATAATAATAACTTAGCACTTAACTAGTGAAGTGCTGTCCAGACGGATCTTTTTATGGGGCCTGTTGAGTCCTGGAATTGTAGCGTGTCTCTTTCTTTCTGCTACAACTGGATGGATTCGCAGTTCCTACCGCAGCTTCCCTCAACACAGCACGGAAAGAGGAGCTAGCTCTTCCTCCTCACGGGCAGGATACGACTCCTCACTCTATCCTGTGGTAGCACAAGGGATTTCTGCGATGCTCTGGTATGTTTCAAATCTAAAAATTACCAAAATCCCCAGACCAAGGTTTTCCAGACGTAACCAAGGGACTTAGCCACACAGCTCTCATAAAAGCCCCTAAGAGCTATGGGTCTGCGTTAAGGCTTTTTGCAGAACGTGCTCGCCTTCCTCAACACCCACGTGATGGGACTTGTGGCAGGGGGCTCTTCACAGTCCTCCCGGCCCACGTGCCTTGGATTCAAATGCAGCACATCAAATGGGCATGGCCTAATAAGAGCATAATGCAGAGATCCAAACTATAAATTTGAGAAAAAGCAACTAGAAAATTCGAGGGTGTCAACGTTATATTGTCCTATGATGGTACAAATAGCATGAAACTAAATTTAATCCAAACTGCAAACCGAGGAATGTTTTTTGACAAAGTTAATGAGACGGCTGGGTTTGTAATATCTAGGATATGTTCTGTGATTTACCACATCCTTTTTGCCATATGTAATGGTAAGACATTAATAATGATTTTAGAAGTTTCAAACTTCTTATAAGGTCCAGAGGCACCTTCTACGTGCTTGTTTGCCTTGGTTTCTGAACACCAAGTCAGTTAGGCACCACGATGTGAGTTAGTCACAAATTACTGGTTTTAAAATGTATTTATTTGTACTCAATGTAAGATTTTTACCTTCGTGAAGGTAAAAGGTTTGAAACATGAAGAAGTGAGTAGAACTGTGTGAAAAGACACTGGAAAGGAGGCACAAGGGGATCCCTACTTCCTTTCACAAGGTGAGAAGCATCATAAATGGTGAAGTTCCATTTTCTAAATACATTATCTGATTTTTGTTTAAGACTTTTATTAAAGTCATGTGTGATGTGTGTTGAGAATGTAGCCTTTGTTGTTCCACAGCTAGGGATCTTGCAAACAGCTTCGCTTTGTCTGTGCCAAGATATTTTGGAATATTCTTTGAAACACTGTAAGCATAGATGACTGTGAGAAAAAATATGTGCTACTGTACTTCTGGATACTTGATGTGTGAGAATAGTGCATACACACGAAAACATTTCCTGTTTCAATCTGCAATTCCTGTAAAAGTCCATACAAACATGGAACAACATACACAGCATACTAACCCTGAAAAAAACCTATCCCTGCACATGTTACAGTCTCTGGGTATTTCCAACCATTCAGGGGAGGGGAAAAAAAGAAGAAAAAAAAAGTCCACACCAATGAATTTCCAAAAAGACTGGCCTGGGGTAAGGAGACCGAGCATCTCTGCCCTGCTCTGTCACAGCCTAACTCCCAGCACTGCCCAGAAGCTGCACAATTTCCTTGGGGGATGCTGTGGAACACAGGAGGAAAAGCAGCTCACTCACTCTCGGAGATATCTGAGGGACAAGCAATGTGTTCTGGTAGCACAATACAATCTTGTTTCCCTCCCCATGTAATTTTTACAATTGCCTGTCTGCACAGAAAGGCCAGCTGCAATGATCCAGGGCCCTAACTTTATCCTGAGATTTCTGTGACGAGCCCAGGAATAAAATGTTCCATACGGCCAGAAGCCTATACACATTTACACATCTCTAAAGCCTGATATTATCATTTGCGTACAAGTGCAAGGGACAGGGAGTATTTAGGGAGCACTAAAATGAAGTTAAGAAGGCCAATATTTTTAACTGCAAAAATTTTCAAACGTAAATGGAACAGAGGCTCATCTAGTGGCTTTTCAGCCTTCAAGATTTGCCTGCTGCCAGCCGGCAAGCAATTCAAAGGTTATGTGAATTTACAGAGCTTTATTTAGCAATCTTGCTCTAGATGTTTGCTCATCCTCAACCTACTACAACTCTTTACAACACTGGCAGCTTAACATTTACAAGAGGGCCAAGACTGGAAGAAATGAGGGCTAAATCTGCTCAAATGGCGTGTGAAAGGCGAAAGGTTCAGACAACAGTGACTTGTCAGAGCAACATCAACAGAAACCACCACCCTGCCAATTACTGCCAACTCTCCGCAGTGCTAAATCCGCACATTCAGATTTCAAGCAAAGTTTTTGCCTGGACCATCCCCCCACAGGCGCCGGGGCAGCCCAAGCAGAGCTGCTCTGGGGCAGCACAAGCCACTGTCTGCCTCAAAGGGGGCAGCCCGTCCTACATGACAGCACAGGCATCCTGTCCAGACATCCCAGGGGGATGGCCTTTACCTCCGCTGCGCTGGCAGGACCCTCACGGTCGTCTTTGTTGTAAGAAGCTGGTGAAGGAAAACACTTCAGGGCTCCCTCGCTTAAGAGTCCCACTTCATTCTTGCCCTGTCCTCAGTTGATCCTGGACCAAATGAAAGCTGTCCCAGAGCAGGTGGCACTGAGGTGGCCTCACAGTTCCAGGAGTCTGAACAAATAGGGAAAGGATGTACTACTTTGACAAGACTACACGCGCCACCTTAGAAAAAAACAAAACTATCCACTTTACTTGATCTCCCATTTCTAGGGTTAAATGGAACAGTACTAAACCTAAACTAATTTCAGAACAGAAGCAGTTTTCATTTAATTGGAAGTACACTCCCCACTATCATTTCAAGGGGAATCGCAGGCTTAAAGTTAATAAAAATCTGCAGCACTTTTCAGCCACATTAGATATCTGCACTAAACAGAAACAGCTGAGAAGGCGCAGTAGGCAGGTTTGGCTATAGCAGTCAAAGCTCAGCGGCTTTCCACTGCAATTGTAGTAACTATCAATCACAAGAAGCTCTATCGGACACCTCTGAGTTGAGTGTAAAGTTGCATCTTGTCTGATATGTGCTCCTGTTGCCTTTGTCAAACCACGTGCAAGGCTCCTGAGCTACTGTGTCCCATCAGGAAAACGGTGTGCACCAAAAGGAGGGAAAACCGGAGCGCACAGACACAGCGTTTGTTCCAAAACGCAGCGTGTCTGGCTGCAGGGCACGGGTACTGGAGCAGTATGAGAAGGCAGTTCAGAAGTGGAAGAGAGTTTTGCATCTGCTGCTTCCTTCCAAGAGAGAGAGTCCCTTACCCCACCCAAAAGCAGACACACACACGATAGAGATAAATGCTGAATGAGTGGCATTTGCAATATATATTGCCTTCAGCTTTAACACTGCACAGAAATAGAAGTTACATAGTTTGAGATTTTTTCGGTGGTTTTTGAATGGTTTAGATTGAAAGGAGATACTGAAATTGACTGCTATTGTCTAATTTTGATAAGAGAGAGAATGGAACTCCAGATAACGTTAATGACTAGAGGAAGACAGATATTCTCCACTCACAAAATTCACAGTTCTTGTTCTGACATACATTTCCCCCTGTAGTTCTAAATCAAAGACAAAATAAATACTCCAACTGCAATCCACCCAAACCAAATCTCGGAGAGTTTTGAGTGGAATGGACAAACCTGCAATACAAATATCTCTGAAAGTCCATCTGGGCTTGCTGAGCATAAGTTGTCTCACCAGTCTTGACGCCCCTGTCTGAGCAGACATCACATCCAGCCACGGAATAAGGAGCTGAGGGAATCAAAAAGCAGTAGGTACTGACCATCTATGGTCTTTCTTTCGGGTGCAGAGAAAGGATCAAAAAGCAAAACTATCAGGGTGCAGCCATTAAGAAAGACTCACAGGGCACACCATCCCCACAAAAAAAATTGTCTAGATAAAACAGTAAGCAACAAAGTCGGAGAGTTGGCATGGTTTGGGAAGGCAGTGTTTGTCCAAGCCTCCCAGACAACTCAGTCCGCATTTCCAGTATGTGAAATGCCCTGCTGTAACCCGCACAAACACAGCAAAAACCCACTGTGCACATCATCCTATAGATCATTAAGCACACCATGCTCCCCTATGGAATAACACAGTTTTGCTTCACTTATCATCTATGATTGCCTAAGTATTATTAATTAATATTCTTTTTTAAGTAAAGAAATTGTAAGTCTCACTGTTTTTTCCATCTGGATGCTATGCATTGCGTGACCCATGAACTCTAAGACGTTGTTTAGAATCAGATATTTCATTAGGAAGCACTACTGTGGCATTCATTCCCCTCTCTGTTACTTCTAGAAAGAGAATATGAAATTAGTTTCATTGGATTGCCATTGCCACTTGCTTTGACCCATTTTTACAAGGGCTCCATATTCTGCTGTTTTGTATTTCATTGTCATTTCTAAAATATTTGTTCCCTTCCATCCCTCACAAAATGACAAAATTAGTATTTCATTTACTTCTGTGGTATGTTATTTTCCGCATATTTAAAGAGAGACCACAATGTTTGCAGTGAACACAAAATACAAAAGAGCTTTCCTACAGCTTTCTGCTATGCCTTCTTTTATTTACTAATGTTCCTCCATGATTTACGATCTGAGCTAGTATAAATTGCCAGATTTGCCTAAATCAAAGCTTCAGGGAAAAAAAGGGCGGAGGGACATCATTTTAAAAAAAGTGACAAAAGTAACAGTGTATCAGAAAGCATGCGAAAACCATTCCTGTTTCTTTAAAGTCAACATTTGGCTGCTCTTAAATAAATATGTACCTACCAGCTTCAGCAGAAAATGAAAGGCAAGGCTTCCCTGCTCTCTGAATAGTGGGTACTTCGCTGCAGTGGTGGCTCGTTACTCCAGAGAACCGGCTTATCCACCCCAACACTCCAGAGACAACAGCTTGATGCATCGTTTTCCCAACTGAGTCAGGTTTCTCTGCCCCAGCAATTAACAATGAATTAGCACTATATTAAAGTGCCAGGCAAGATGGTTATTCTCCAGAGTGGTCACCTTGGACACAGCAGACAAATAGTGGGAGAAGGGAGAGAAATTACATTTACTGTGTCCCAGCACGTCTGTAACAAACACCGAATTGCTGGCTGGCAACGGGAAGTGGCTGTAGGCACTTCTCAGCGTTAACACTCCAGAAAGGTCCAACGGCAGTGAACAGCCTGGGAATGGTGGGATTTAGCAGGGGATGGAAAGTAAGACAGGGTCCCCTCACCTCTGCAGGGCAGGAAGCTAAACACAGCAGCACGTACTTTGCACGCAGGCTGTCCCACAGACCTACATGAGAGCCAGGCCAGGCCAGATCAAAGGTCCAGCCAGGATCCCACAGCTGACAGTGGTGGAAGAGGCTGAGAACAAGGCAAAAATATAATAATGCTTCCCGGCATACCCTCCCACCCTCCAGGAACCTGTGGCTCAGGCACTCTGTAAATCAGAGGTGGTGTCCTTGTGGTACCCAGCTAGCAACAACCTCGTAGGTCTTTTCTTCAGTCCTACAGCAGCACTTTGTGATGACACCGCATTGCACAGAACGGCAGGGAGAAAGACACACTTAGTGCACACCTGAATTTCCTTAAAAACCAAGCTCAGCCTGCATGCACAGCAACATGTAGGTGTAGCGTGGATGCTCTGCGAGCAGCATGTGGAGGAAAATCCGCACTCGGGCACGTCCATATGGTCACACGCGGTGCTGCCAGAGAACACAGCCATGTCACAGAGCTCCACAGGGCTCACATTTTACGACTCCTCAGCACAATAACAAATAAATCAAGTGTGCAGGGAGGAATTTCTTGTGCATTGAGCTTCCACTATAGACATTTTTCATTTCAGAAACAGGAAAATATTTGATTAAATGGATTAATATATGGCTGATGCAAAAAATCTAATGGAAGAGAGAAAAAAATGAAAATGTTTCTTTTTAAAGCCCTGAACCTAAAGCTAAACAGTGAGGTACAGGCTAGTAATACCAAAGTGAGGGCAAGAACGTGCCACAAAATAAACAACAGTCCCTTAAACGTCAAGTTGTGTCCAGCTGATCTTCTACAGCACTACAACTGCCCCGCTGTGCACACCCTGCTGTAGGAGGACAGAAACCATACCCAGCCTTGGGGTGATTCCCTCTCGAAAGGTGTGCTCAACCCTGTAATCAGCAAGTGAACTACACAAAAAACATCACAAAGAAACCTTTGCCATTTCCAAGAAGCCATACTGGGGAAAAGGATGAAATTTATCTATCCATTCTCTTTTGCCTGGTCACGCCTCTTGTGATGATAGCCAGGATTTTCTTCCCAGTCCTTCAGTCTGACAGAGGGGCGTCCTCAGCCCAGAGAGAGCTCGATAGTGGTGGCAGGGAGCTCTGGCAGCAGCACGGGGCAGCCTGTTTTCAAGGCTCTCCCAGTCTAACAGCTGGAGGAGCAGGAGACTCAAGCATCAGACACGCGTTACCCATACACACGTCAAACCCATCCCAGCAGAGAGAAAGGCGATGTGGGCACAGAGAGAGCAGAGGTAGGAGCCTCCTGCCTGCTTCGGTGTTCCAGAACCGCACCTGCTGTTATTCACAGCACTGCTACTTGTATTTTCTTCAAAGGACTGTCATCTTGACATCAAGGCTGCAGGTAAGGGCTTGACTTACAGTACACTTTTCACTAGCAAAGCCTGCAAAGCAAAGTAGGTCAGTGACTGCAGCTCTCGGATGTTTCCACCCCCTGCTAAAATGCAGCCAGGCACCGTGGCAGACATTCTGCACCCGCCACCGCTCTGAGAAGGAAATGAGAGTTGCTTTCCCACTGGACACTACAGAGGGAATTTCAGATAGGCAGAATGTAATTACTTGGCCTGGAGTTCGGCCAGGAGCGGGGCCCGAGACCCCTACCCTTATGTAAAGTGTCACAGAATCTCCAATGACTGCAAGTGTGAGGACCTCAGCTTTACGTCTCTGGCTGCTGTCACTGCTTCTTCATGGCTAATTACCTAATAGTGACCCTTGCAGCAAAGCCAAAAAACAAACCTTGCTGCTTGAAACAATTCAAGTCCCAGAGACCGAAAGCTACACAAAAATTGCTTGGTGCAGGCTATCTTTTGACAGTAGGGAGCAGGTGGACGGCAAGCCTCCTGTGTCTTGCACTGGTAGCGTGCCACTCAGAAACCTACTGGGGTTTTTGGATGGGCAAACATAGCTTTAAAATGCAGCACCCCCAAAACACAAGCCTAGTGTATCAACTGTATACCAGGGTCTCCAGAGTTTTGCTGTATGTAGTTGCCAGCTGGTTCCATTTATTTTTCTTCATTTTTCATATTTTGACTGTAATAAATAATTAATCCATGGCTTTGTAACTTGCTGACAAATACAAATGCATCACATTCCAACGCAGTGTAACGTGTCACTCACAAGAGCCAACCTGCACGATGCAGAAGTGATGTGCAGAAGGCTTTGGAAAGTAGGCTAATCATCAAGGTCACCCACAAGAGCTCAGGGAAACTTTTTCTTCAAACTGTCCCTTAGAGGATATTCCTGCTTGCTGTGAGCACCAGAACTGGGTTAATAAGTTCAAATCTACACAGGTCTAGTTGTCTTCCCACATGTTAGCTCAGCCCTTTACCCTTTTGCAGCTCCTTGCCTCCAAGATCCCCCAAACTTTTGGGAACTTGGAAGACAAAACTTGCAATGTTAACTACTTAGAGCACTTCCCCTACTTAATAGCTGTGAGATCCGAACTCCAGGAAATGCATTTTTTCTTCTAGGCAAAGACCGAATGGAAAGCAAGGAGGAAGTCTGTAGCAGAAGAGACAAAGGAGACTGAACTAGGCAATAATTAAACTGGGTGAGACCAACGTGTTTCAGAAGGGGCAGGACTATAAGACAGAAAAACCTCCCGCCTTTGAAAAAAGGTGACTAGATAGCTGGCAGCAGTGCTAGCAGCAGCAGAACAAGAGCAGTGACAAAGAATAGAGGCTGAATACCAAGGTTCACAGCAAGGGTAGCAAAGCAGTGCAAGCCATCATCAAACGACAACGGGGAGAGCAAAGGTGGGAGGAGGAACTGTGAGATTATCAGAGTCACGCAATGGGATCAGGTCAATGGCACCGAGCGCCAGTGGTGATCCAAAAGGATGGTCTGCTGTGGAAGGCGTCACCTCAGCTTTTTAGATTGAAAAAACATCTCTTGGGCCTCTCTTGACCATCAGCAGATGTCTGGGTTTGTGACATGCATCACTAGTTATTAGGAACACACATAAGGCCGATTTTCTCTTCTAACTGAAGCTGGAACTGCAAAGATGAAAAATCTTGTCGTATTTTCACTTCATTTTCCTTACACATATTTGTACCTATTTATTTCTCATTCTGTTAAGACCTGAGACAAGGATAGAACAAAGGTGCACAAACCAAAAATTCATACTGGTCACAAAGGTTGTAGAGAGGAGCAAAACAATCCTGAGGAAGCTGTGAAATGAAGGCCTGTTCCCTGCAAAACACTCATCGCGGTCATTTTAGAAGTACTTTTAAAAGTTTCAGTGAATATATAAAAACTACTTCTCCATGTTACATTCTTCAAAACACCTGTGTTACCCATGCATGGACAAACTTTCTTTCCTACCGTCCTACTTTTCCTGAAGTGTTATCTGTCTCCTTCTAACAAGAGCACACGTACAGCTGCAGTTGCCCGTTGCCCACCGTTGGGAGTGGGTATCAGGGGTGCTCAGGCTCTGTGAGAAGGAGCGAGTGACTAATTCCCCACTCCTGTACTGCTTCCTAAATAACCACACACTTCTTGCTGTTGCTGAGGAACACATTTGTACTCCTCTAAATGTCAGTAGCTTTAGACAGCTAGATTGTGTTTCAGCCACAACACAACTACTGACACCAGGGGGGCTCTATAATATCACCACTACTGACCATGCTGTTACCGGTGGCATGGATGGTCACATCCCTTCTCTTCAACCACCAACACAAACCTGCACACACACACACGTGCTGCAACATACACACAGTGAGCTCTGAACTTGAGAGCTGTGGCTTGCGTGTGGCCCTACAGACAGATGAAAACCGGTGTATCTCAACCTGCAAAGCAGAAGGAGGCTGGAACGAGTTTCTTCTCTGCCTCTGACATTTGTTCCCCCACCCCGGCAGACACCCTGAAAAGAAAGTTAGTGCTCTGACCTGCACGGGCTCAGGGGTGAGCTGGACAACATGCTGCATACGCTCACTGTGGTGATGTCTGGACTCTTCCTCGTAGATCACATCTCTCTCATGCTGGGGAAGGTTCAGGAAGCGGCGAATGGTGCAGAGGTTCTCCCAAAGGGTGCGGTTTTCCGGACTTGGGTTCTCTTTCCAGCGAAGCAGCTCACACAGCCAGCCCTGCAATGGTGGGGTGAGCACAGTTAATTCACTGAGCACCGAGGAACCAGATGTGAGTGGAAGATCAGCTAGACTTAAATCTCTGTGCTGGAAGTTTCACTGGTCTCATCTCACACAGAACACCCCCTCTCCTCAGCTGCCCTTTGGTCTCAACAAATCCTTGATGTATTATATTTCCTGCAAGCTGGAGAAACAGACGCAACCAGCAGTGCTTAAAAGGAACCAGGAATCACAGCATCTTGTCCCCTGTCACAATCATACCATGTTTAAAATGCTCAGATATAAATATTTTTCCTATAGAAAACCAAAGTTGAAATAAAGGTGCATCTCCGCTTCCGTTTCAGAGCCCCTTTATTTCTTCATCCAAGCAAGAGTAAAGGAGACACAACCCCTGAGGCTTGCTAACAACCCTCATGCTAAGGGCTGCAGCTGCAGGACCAGAGATTCAACCGCTACCAAAAATGTTCATAAGAAGATACTATCAAGTAAAGACCTCCCCCACCTCTGAACCCCACTAAAATTTGACAGCTTTAAATAATCAAATGGCCACTTAGAAGACGCAACCTCACCAAAAGGGAACCCTCTAGTATGTGGCAGGAAAGCAGCAAACAGGGTCCTGCAGAAGTTACTAGAGAGATCAAGATATTGGGTGGAGGTAATTCGAAATGCCAACTACAGATCATAATAATAGTAGATTTTATTCCTGCTATGTTGTTTTAAGGTTAGTTCAAAGTGCCTTCAAAAAGTTACCACTGTCGGAAATCCTGTAGGATCTCTCCACAGGAGCTGAGTGCTCAGACCCCCGGAGGGCAAAGCATGGGGGCTTCAGGAAGAGGACACCGCTCTCAAACACAAAGCCCACCCGAGAGCACAACGGCAAGAGCTGTTCAGGTGAGGACAGCCCCACGTGCGTTGTGTGCGTGTGTGTGACCTGGCGTCCCCAGCAGGTTAACCAGGGACTCTGGCTACCTGGGGGGGGACACAGGCAGCCCCGTCCTGCCTGCCAGCAGCCAGCCCCGCTTGGGGCTGGGGACAGCGGCTCCCCTCCTGTGCCTGTGCGCGGGAGACGCAATGCAAATGACAGAACACGAGAAGATAATGCCGAGGATGCTGTCAACGCGCCTTACTGACTCCTGTCAAAATATTTTACCTAGTAGCTTTATAACCCATCATTTTCGAGCTACAACTCAGCATTTTGACACCATTTTGACAGGCACCTTACAATACCTAGAAGATAGCTTGATCAATGTTAAAAATGTTGGGTACGAGAAGTAGCCAAAACTGTATTTTTCTGAGCAGCGACTAGAGCAAGCTGAACAGCCAGGTTCATTACTGGTCCACGTGGGGGCTTTTTGGTATTGCTTTTTTGTGTAACAACTTGTAAGCCATTGACAACTTCTACCGTGCACTCTAAACCCCGTATATAATATCATAAGCCGTTGTTTGTCTTACTCTCCGCTGTGTCTTCTGCCTTCACCCCCCCAAAAAAGGCAAGATTTGATTATCTCCGCTGCATCAGCCAAGACAGCAACACCAGCTGTTCTCATTGTGCAGCCTCTTCCTCACGGCCTACATGTTAATAACCTGATCATTCCATTTTCTCCTTCAACTGCCGGCTGCAGCACAGCGAAGAGACAAAAACCCAGGCCCATCTGCAGCAGCTGTAGGCACTGAACTGTGAAGCCACCAGGGATTTATAAACTAATCTGTAACACAACACTGCCTTGTTTTTACAAGTGAGAGGCCACATTTGTGCAGACCTGATCTTTTCTTGCAATAAACTAGGAGGGCCGGCGGGGGCGGGGGGCAAGGATGAAAACAAGATATCTACTCATTTACTTAGGGGCAAAAAAAATCTGTATTATATTTTCAAAGTATTTTGACTGGTATTTGGGTAATCTCTCAGCCAGGTGATGTCTGCATTTTAATGTGGTGTGGCCACATCCCTTGCCCTCAGTTCTCCTCTTTCCCTTTCCTCTGCTCAGAAATCCCCCAAAACTTTCTCTCTTTTACAGAGAAGACCAGAAGAAAACCTCCCAGCTCCACAGTGTTTTCTCAGGCATTCCTCCATACAAAGGAAATAATTTTTGAAACGGAAAATAAACCAACTATGGAAAAAATAAGCTCCCGTTTCTCCCTGTTTCAAGTGATGTGAATGAGGCTCCAACGGAACTCTTTCAGATGTTTCAAGCAGGTATGTTTAACATCTCCCGAGAGATGCTGCAGCATGAAGACCAATCGTTTAACAGAAAATACACACAAAACCCCACACCTGGTGGAGCCAGAGCCCGGTGTGGGGCAGGCCCAGGGGGGAGGATGGCTCCTGGGGCTCTCCCGAGGGCTGCAGGGACGACTCAGCCCAGCCACCTCCCCTTCCCAAAGTTGGACCTGCTAGCCCAATGGCGACTGCTGCATTTTGATTTATCTGTCCCGTTATAATCAGCACTCATTACAATCACTTAGAGCAACACTACAGGCCTCATTATGGACTAGGCACTCGCTGCCATTAGTCTTTAAGAAGGATAGCGCTCAATTTGCCTGGCAACATGCGAGGTCCTGACCTTGGAGCTATTAGGGAAAAGATTAGACTGCAGTGTGACCATGTGTGCAGACATGAGCAAACCAAATTAATTTCTGGCAAAGGGAGGCACCAGGCAAAGACCCTGCCATCCTGAGGACACCTGAGAACTTCTCCATTCCCCAAAGGACACAAGCTAATGGCACGTTTAAAGGAGCCTGGTTCTGAAGGTGAAGCACATCCGTGGTATTTAGAGAGATATTAATCCAGTTTCCCCACAAAGTATTTGCTTGGCTGATCAGATTAAGGGATCCAGCCTTCAACAGCACACCCCCACCACAGCAGGCCCCAAGAAATCTGTGATACTTCACAGCCTCAGACATATTGCACCATGTGTACCCAGCTGCTACAATAATTAGCTTATGAATGTATCAGCTGGTTCTGTGATTTTTATAAATAATAACTAACCTACAGAGCAGAAAGATTTTCATGAGCCTAATATTAGCAAGAAATTGCAAGGTGCGCCTAACTCTGAATTGTCATTGTGCTAAATGCCCTGTCTTCTCTCACATTGTGCGGGACTGGATCTCCCCCAACGCCATTTATAAATATTTATTTTTGCATCGCAACGGCAATGTATTTGTGGCAGCTTTCTTCACAACAGCCATCATTCGCTCACCCCCACACATACACACACGTACCCACTGCGTGCATGTCTACACTTATCTGCACCAAATCTGTCCTTTCATTGCTCTTTTCCTATCCTTCCCTTTATTCAATCAAGCATTCATTCTCTCGTTTGTCCATTGAAGACCCTTATCTAGCCATCTACGGGGCTGCTTATTAGGTGATAGCTTTGGCTAATACGTGAGAAAATACAGCGCTGCAGCTTACTCGCACATTCTTCATGATCGCCAAGTAACCGCCTTCCCCATGCACAGATGAAAAGTCTGCATCGGATTTTTTTAATTATTTATTTAAATAATCTTAGCACGCCATCCAAGAAAGTTTTGCAGTACCAGGCAAAAAAAAAAAAAAAAAAGTGTAAATGTCAAATAAAACAGTGACAGATGACAGTATTCTCTATTGAATAGCACCGTTTCTTCGTGCGTGTTCAATGAGAACTCATGAATTATTAATACGCAAATCTCCCTTTTCTGTTAAAAATCTCAACTTGGGGTTTTTTGGTTGCAATTTTTTTTATTTTCTTTTATTTATTTCTTTGGGTCTGTGTATGTTACACAGAGCTTTCCAGGAGAATTATTTCATTTATGAAATGCTAACATACAGAAATTCTTGGAGCTACAGCCATTCACAGTGAATTTTCATCTATAGCTACATTTATTTGCATGAAGAAGAAGGAGGAGACGGTCTCTCACCACCTTTTCCCCCCACTCATCCACAACATCTGAGCTCACTGCATTGCAAGTAAATCCAACTTCTGTGAACGTATTCTGAAAATCTAACAAATAACACATCCTTCCCCAGATCCGTGATACGCTGTGTTTCTGATCCTGCCTCCCCTGCACATGGCAAGTCTGGCTCCACTGCACAAACCGCCCCCCTGGCTCACACAGAGTTACCAGGAGAGTTTGGTACACACCAGTGTCAATATGGGTGGCAGAACCCGGCCCCTCATGTCAGCTTCTAAGGTTCTCAAATGGGAATGTCTTCCATTAAAAATAAGAGGAGGAAAACCAGCACAATTAAAGGATGCTTTTGGCTCTACAGTCAGGCACACCCAGTGCCTGTGGTTACAAGGAATTCTGCTCAGAACTTCCTTCGTTTCACCCCAAAACTTCTAGAGGCATCGACAATACAGCCCAATTTAGCTCATTGAAGAGAGCTGCAGAGAAGTGCTGGCCTCTATTTTTGTTGTTCTCATGAGACAAGATAAACATTTTCTAAGCATTTTATTTGATAAAACAAATAATATCATATTAATGTCCTATTTTTAACCTCTCTCTCTGTCTCCTAATCAAATACATTTCCACATAGCTAAGCAAACAACAACAAAAATCTGCAGGAAGCCAGCCATTCCCATTGTGCTTTTATGCTGTTAAAGAAACAGCGTGCTTACTACACCAAAGCATCAGCCTTGGCGCGCTCGAACCCCCTCGAGGGACAGTTTGCTGGTGCGGCCAGCGCCAGCCAAATTCTCTGTCACTTATCCCTGAGCCCTTTTTAGCAGCTCGACCCTTTCACTTTTGCCAGACTTACCCTGGAGCAGGGGAGGCTGCTTTGGCGGCCAGAGGTACCAGACTACAGTAAGGTCAGGTTTTCCAGTGCTCAATGAAGGTATGGCACAAATATCCTGACACCCAGAACTGCCCCCTGCAGATCTGCTGACTCCAAGGACCAAATTTCTGCTTAAGGACAAGAAAGCATATGGGAAGAGCTCAGGCTCAGTTATGGCGGTGCTGCAAGGCCGGTGCTTACACTTCGAGCAGCATCTCTACTGAAAGCCACTGCAGGAGGCGGCAGTTGGGTCTTCACGGTGGCTTAGTCACGGGCAGCCTTTCTGCTTGGGCTGGACCACAAGGCACTTGGAGACGGGACAAAACTGCAGCTGAACTGACCTTGTGCTTCCCTCCACTTATATTGACATTAATAATAATAATAACAACAATACAGCTAGTTTTCTGTGCTGATATTTTCTAGGGTCTCCAGTGAAAGCATGAGTAGGCAAATGAAGAGTTTTTAGTAAGAGTGATTCAGGAATAAATCTCAAAAATAAATGTAAAAGGCCATTTCCTCACCCACATCATCAGTGCAGAAAATGTCAACATATGTGACAAAAGAGAAAAAAAAGCAGCAATGATCGATGCAAGTCTTGAAAGATTGGGAAAGAAATGCTGCGTTCCCCAGAGAAAGCTCGCTTTCTACATGGGATCACAGGAGTCCTCTGGACAAACTTCCTCAGCCTCTCTTCCCTCTGCTTAGTTTGGGACTCTCTGCAGTGCGAAATGAGCCAGATAATATTCAGCTCTTGTTCCTTAGTCGCCAAACTCTCTTTCCATGAATCCAATAAGTGTCTATTAAAATAAATAAACCCCCTAATGATTCAAGATAACCTAATCAAGAAAGCTGAAATGGATAAAAGACTAACTGTAATGGAGAGTTCTGTCATGGCTTCAATGAATTCTTGATGAGGGCCGGGGGAGGGGGACTGAACCTGAGACGCTTTACTTGGAGGATTTTGATACAGTTCAAGGTTAATCACTCGATAGCCTGGATTTTCTGAAATGCTCAGTACTTTCCCTCCCCAAAAAATTCAAGGCAAAATGCAGAGCACTTTCATGAGGGCCAGTTTCTCACTAGCTTTATAAAACACAAAACAACACCAAAAAAATGAATGAGGTACATGAGCCCTGACGTATCTTAGATCCATGGGAACACCAAGTCTGCTTACAGCGCTTGGCCTCAGAGGGAAGGATGCTGTGCACTGAGGATATTTACAGCGTGCCAAGTTCAAAATAGCCTCTCCCCACGCTATAGAGGAAATGTGGGCTTGTGGTTAGGGCAAGCAGCCCGCCATCAGCTCCCAGGTCTGCCAAGGACTTCCTGAGCAAAGCCCCAGCTCCACAACCGTCCCTGCTTCACTTGGCTGCTGAGAGGCTAAAGGCACTGCTGCAGATGCTGTCCTGGATGGGGGTCACACTGTGACTGCATATAGAAGTCTGTGAAAAAGACTGTGAAAAAGACAAAGGTATTTCAAAGAAAATTTAAGTTCAGTCAAGGAGAGAAATGTCTTTCTGTTTTTTCTCCATATGTAACAAGAACATCAAAATATCAGCATAACAGATATGCCCCAGCTGTAGAGATTCACAGCATCATAAATGCACTGAGATGCTACAGCAGTAAGAAGTGTCCTATATGCATACACTATATATGCTACACATCTTCACCACCAGCTGTTTTTCCTAGCTGTTGTTCATCTTCACTGGAAGCTAATTAGTTTAAGGGCACAGAAAATACCTATTATAAGCTAAAAGGGGTGAGAAGGCATCCCATCATATCAAATGAATACAAGGGAATATGTTAGGAAGGAGAGAGAGGGAAGGACAAAATAAAGGGTCTCTAGAGCTAACCCTGCCTCAGAAGTGACGTTGCTCATCCCTCTCGCAGTACCTGTACTTTCTTCTTGGACATGGACAGGAGGTGAGGGTATGGGCAGGTGGCCGTGCTGCTGAGTCCCTTCTAGGATGGACTCCTACTGTGGGGCTAACACAGAGAACAGGCTTCCAGACAATCTTGGCAATGAGGCAGGGATCTCAACAAAAAAAAAGAAAAGTCAGCGGAGAAGGGAGGAACTGTTGGAGTGATTTCCATCCATAGGCCTGTGTTTCTCTTAACCTGAAGGACCTCAACTGAAGAGCTTTTCTGCCCCCAGCCTCCAACCCCTGGTCAAGTTTATTTTTTGTTCGTTCATTTTTAAACAGAGCAAAGGTATGACTAAGAGACTGAGCTTTGCCAGCTTAACGCTTTTTTCAGATCATAGAATCATAGAATGGTTCAGGTTAGAAGGGACCTTAAAGATCATCTAAGTCCAGCCCCCTGCCATGGGGGCTCCGAATATTGCTCCGTGGGGTCTCTCTTGCTTTACTGTGGTGCAACTGGAAAAAATTCCAGTCCCTTGAGGAAGAATTTCAGTTTCAAGGGCTTACTTTTTCTTTTCACTGGACTGGCAAAGTCAAAACCTTCCATTTGCACTGCCCGGGGCAGAACCCCAGCAGCACATGCCCTGCTTCCCCGTGCTGCCCCAGCCTGATTAAGGAGAGTCTCTAGTCCTGGGAGAACTGTGGGAAGTTCAGTCTCCATACTGATACAAGCTCTGCCCTCCCTCAGACTGTCAACAAGCACTCCAGCCAGCTATGCCCACTATTTATTTTGACGATAACTGTTTACTATGAACAGAACTATATTCCTAAACTCATTCTGCACAGACTAAGAAAAAAGCATCCGCTGCGGACAGCACAGCCTCTGGTAGGGCTCTCACTAGCAGAAGTCAGAGGGGTGATGCTGCTGCGCAGTATTACAGAAGTGCTGGCACATGGTCGCGGGGCAAATTGTTTTCCTGAAGTCGCACTATAGAGCAGTTGCAGAACTGGACGTAGAAGCCAGTTTTCACGACTGACAGTCCAAACCTGCAGCAACTCAAAGTCAAAGTCTCCGTCTGTCCCACTGCCCAGCTCTGGAGACACACAGGCCACCTGAACCTCTCTGAAATGGCACACTGGAAACCCATCTCCTCGTGAATTAAATATAACCAGGAGAGCCCAAAGCGCAGATTGGAAATCAAATCCTGGTGTTCTGGCCTCACTCAGAAATGCTCCCAACGTGATAATACAGGTCCCAGGTTTAGCTATTTAAAGGACAAAGGGCACTAGCAGGCGGCATCCCCAGAGAAGCATGCTGTCCAGCGGGTACATCACTAACAGCTGGCAGCTGAAATAGGATGACAGCTTTGGAGGCTGCATTTGGTGGGCACTGAGCCCCTCAGCTCCTGCTGCCTTCAAAAATACCAAGGGATGCACAGCACTTCACAAACAAGACTAAAAATATCTAGATAGATGTTGCAAGGAATAAAATGCATACTAAGGTAAATACGTGATGAATAAGTCAATGTCTAAGATGAATGGCTGGAGATCTTTATGAAGGTGGATTCCCTTAAAGAAGTCTCACCATACTACCTTGGTAGCTCCTTGAGGCCCTGTTCCTTGCATTTATGTTGACTCGCGAGCTCTGTGATTTCTAACCTCAGTTTCTAGCAGCTGCCCTTCCCTGTAGCTGCTGAACTGAGACTCTGCCATGACTTAAGAATAAAGATGGCTACTTGTTAAATTAGAGGTCAATTAACTCCACCAGTAGATGATGCCACTTGCAATAACTGCTCTCAGTGGGTACCACTCTTCCTGCATGAAGACAGAAGACGAAATGAGGCCTCCATTGGCTCTGGATGCTCTCTTGGGTACATGACATACAGCCCTGCGTATAAAATGTCAAAACAGCCCTGTCGGAGATTCACTGGCTGCTAAAACTGTGAAGATCTCACAGCACCGTGGATTGCTGTTGACAGAAAAGCAGCGCCCAACATAACACATGCCTTGTTAGCAAACTGGAAGCCTCTCAGTAGTCTGGGGTGAGGGAATAATAGAGGAAGCCAATGCAATGCAAGACAGGCCTGTGGAGAACAGCAAGTGAACGAACCTTGGCGGAGAGTCTAAGCAAACCCTCAGACTAGCTCTTTTTTTCCCTCTTTCAAACTCTCTCTTCTGCAAACATGGGCAGTTTTCAATGAGCGCTTCCCACCACGTAAGTCAGCTGCTGAAATCAGCAGCATCTTCACCAAAATGCCCATCACTGGCACAACTGGCCTGCACAAAGAACTGGGAAAGCCCTGCCACTAGTTTTCAGACAAACGAGACGTAAGGCAAAATGCCAACCATCCCACCATGCCGGTGTCTCTCCCCTACACAAGCAGCTGTGACTTTGCTTTTGGCATTCCTCCTGGCCACAGGGCACTGCAGCCAGCGTGGGACACCACAGGCACACCAAGCCAGGACGGGGGGCAGGCACGCAGGTGGGCTTTGGGGCAGGGGGAGGCCCATACTGCTATGGTTCTTGGCTACAGCTCCTCTGTCCCTGCCTTCCAGTGCCCCCATAAACCACTTTCATGCTCCAGCAGAGCGCTATGACATCTCAGCATGGCGAATGCTGGGTCATCCCAGGGAGCCAGCATTGCTTTGGCAGGGCTGTGAAACAAAAGAAACATCAGCCTCAGAAACACTTTTTTATTTGCTGCTGCTGAAGAAACAAAACCTTTATGTGCAGCAACTTTGCATTAAACAAGAACATTTGTGGATCCTGTTCTTTAACCTTCTGCATCTGGCTTTCAAAATCTGCCCTGTTCTTTTTCCACGTGAAAGACTATGGAGCTTATTTTTGTTTTGGTGCTGGTGTGCAATGCTGCCAGAGAAGCACACTCAAGCTGGCACAGACCGAAGCTGGTGAGCCACCCAAATTATTGTTGGGTGGTTCAGTCCCTCTCTATTTCAAGAAGCCTCTGGGTATAATGACAGGAAGCTTGCCGGCAATTTTAAGCCAAACCTCAGAGAGGCTGGCATTCAGTCTGTGTTAAACGCTCCTTATTAAAAGCTGTCCAGTCCGGATTCTGGGTGGAACTTTGATATCTGCATGGAGTAAAGAATAAGGGGCACGTTTGCAAAATCAATTGTGCAGTTTTTATATTTACTGCACGTTTACCACATATGTCATTTATTACACAGTGGAAAACCGTTAAATGCACAGTAGTTGTGCCAAGTGGCATTATGCTTTTAACAGCTTTATTCGTTTAACAGCTCCAGTTCTCATTATATTTTGCCATGTGGTACATGAGATTTTTATGCATTTAACAGTTTAAAAGGGTTCCATGGTATTTTCCTTTTATGTATTTCATACTGTGCCTGGGATTTTGTTTGGGGGTAGAGGGGTTGCAGACTGTAACCCCTGTACCCTGACAAGAGAAAGCAAAAGGCAAAGAAAATTAATGATTAAATGAGGAAAGGAAAATGAATCAGACCTTCACGTGTCAGGGCACAAATACCTGTAACAAGGACAAGGCTCTCCCAAGTGCTTTGATAGCCTTTGATGCTTTGTTTATACGCCTCTCAACCTCTTTTTTTACATCTACTTTTACGACTACTATGTTGTTTCCCTGCAGAGAGCAAAAGAAAGTATATATTCTGCAGAGTGCATGCATCTAGGTACTTCTGTTCCACTCTCTCATTGTCACAGACACGTTCGTACCTTTTTGCGTGCATCCTGATGCACTCTCCTAGCACCGCCGAGTAATTTCATCCAGGATCATAAGCGGCCCTTTTCACCGAGTAAACAATCCCTTCCAACAGTCTCCAATCTACTTGCTGCCCTTCCTACAAAAAAATTCTGACTGTCTTCCTTTCAACAAAATCCCTTCTGGTGCATTATATTTTTTTAAAGAGGTGGATGAAATTTTTAAATTAATGGATCCTCTTCAAGAATTTCACCCTGACCTAGGTTTGCCTGCATGTATTTTTTAAACCCAAGGTGGAAATTAATCCAGGAGAACTCACTGCCGTGGCCTCTCATGCCTTTTTGTAAAAATGATTGGATCCAATGTGAATTATTCACATGGCAATACCGTCTGCAGCACATACAACATGCAAGAAAAAGGAAACACCTGCCTAATATGTGGTTTCCCATTGCCTTCCCTCAGTTAATCACTTAAGAAAACAATTGCTTTACCTGCGAAATGAGAAGGATGCCACCATTTTGAAAGGCCCT
This sequence comes from Rissa tridactyla, assembly GCF_028500815.1. Taxonomy (NCBI): domain Eukaryota; kingdom Metazoa; phylum Chordata; class Aves; order Charadriiformes; family Laridae; genus Rissa; species Rissa tridactyla. Next base: position 33,265,596 of record NC_071472.1, on the reverse strand, counting down.
TGTCCCACTAGCAGAGGTGAAAGTTATATACCACCAGTGGGAGAAGACACGCGTGTTTGTACAAAAGGGCAGAAAAAGCTTGGCTGTGAGCTCATCCTTTCCTCAGCCTATTTTAAAAGGGAAAAGGAAACCACTTAAGCAGGCAAAAGCCAAAAACACGACAGGTTCCCCAGAGATGAAGATTATTATTATTATTATTGTAGGAACAGATGTATTTTTATTGGTGGGAGGAGGAGATGGGTCTAGCTCCAACCCCAGAGTTTGCTTTAAAAACAAAACCCCCAAAAGCCCCGCAATAACAAAACCCCCTCCACCACTCACCTGACTTTTATTGGCAGCCACTTTGGCAAACAGAGCTTGAGATACCTTGGCCCTTTTCATCTCCTGTTGGATCTCGTCATAAATGGCAGCTGTGATGTTGACGTTGGCGCCGTCCGCCTTAATGGGGAGGTCTGTTGTTGGTGTCGAGGTTTTGGCCTACCAAGAGACCATGAAAATAATAATTAAAAAAGTGCTGCTTTCAGCCCAGCCATCTGTGCAGAAATTATCAAAGGATTTCAGTCAGCTGATGCCAAACTGCATTAGCTACAGAGGGACACTTCCTGTCCATTATTCTAATCAGGTTAATTGTGATTGGAAATAATTGCAGTGCATTCCTATAGGACATGCAAGGCCCTGTCAACTCTCCCCCTCTCCCTCTCCCAGCATGTTTATTGAGCAGCTCAACAACAGGATAGGTAGCCGGGGCACTGGGCTGCAGGCAGTTGCTGAAGTTGCCTTTGCCAGCCAGCTACTGCCGCAGAGGCACCAGCCTCTACCTTCTCCCCCCTCTCTAAAAGTGGCCTACACCTTGGAGGAAGAGCCAATTCTCCCAGAAAAAATGAGTAAATGGGTAGAGGTCTCTAAATAATAAATTATTACTCAATTTAATGCACTCCCTCAAGTCTCCCTCATCCTTTATTAAAACTATACGTATGTCATTTGAGTATGTATGGTTTCCCAGCTTTATCATCATTATGCTAGCCAGACAGTCACCTAATTTCACCTAGGAAATCAGTGGAAATGAAAAAAAAAAAAAAAAATCATTTCATAAAGCTGGGCTTTGGCATGCCTTTGATGTGCTGCCCTCATTCTCCTAAACTCCTATTGAGATTTTGTGTATTCCGCTGCACTCCTTTTAATTGAATGATTTCCCATCAGCTTCTGTGACAAATGAAGGACAATAACGGATGCTGCCAGTACTTTCCCCGGGCTGGACTACCCCTCCACGGCTTCTATCAATACAGTTCAGCAGGCTGCTACAAGACTTTTATTTTAAAACCCCTCGTCCGTGGCGGTCCCCAGAACGTACTGGCAGGCGAGGGAGCGAGGGCGGTGCGATGCTCGCTGAGCGCTTCCAGCACCAACAGCCCCTTGGAGAGACAGATCTCGTTTGCTTTCCTGAGCTCGGAGAAGAGATACCAGGGCTGATCACTGTACCCCTTACACCGTTTAAGGGAAATACGTAGGTTACTGATATAAAACCTCTGTTTTCTTTTGAGATGTAAAGGTCTTAGGAAACAAAACAACCTAGGTGGCAAAGCTCACACTTCCCAATAGATCCAAACCTCCCATAAACCCTGGTGACATTCAGATATTTGGCCCAATTATAAACCTTTTCAGCTGGCTCCTGTTTTTGCGCCAGAGTTGAAGCCTGCTAGAGTACATCTAATGTTAATTTTTAACTAGGCAGACATGCCCAAATGCCTATTTGTTAATGGGAAGGTTAACTAGGCAAAACCAAACCTTCTGAACTTCTCCTTCTGTTTTGCTGCCGTCCTCCAAATCTTCCTCTCCCTAACGTCTTTTTTGTACCAAAGGCCACATTAATAATGGAGCCAAAATCCAATCAAGACAACAATCTAGACTAATCACTCTTCCTACCGCTTCCAGATAAAGCTTTAACCAACATCTGTCTTCTCCCCTTCCTACCCCCAAGCTCAGCAGGCACTCCTCTGGACTTGTTCCCTGCCTGTTCTACATGGGCAGGACCACGTAGAAAGAGCCTAAGATTTTCCTGCTTCTGCTAAGGCTAGACCCCACATTCGGGGGGGGCATCTGGACGGCAGCTGGGGCAGACCAGAGCCACCCATGTCCTTGGAGGCCAGTGCTAAACCCACCACCATTCACAGGTCATGAGCATGTGCTGGGTACAGCCCGAAGGATAGACTGACAGAGACACCACGCTCTGAAATTCAGCGTCCACAGATAGATGAGAGTTAGGGCAATTGTGGGAAACATAAGAAAATAACAAAGAGATCATGGGAAGGTAGAGGACTGTGCAAGTCTGTCAGGACTCATTTAATGGAGCTTAATTTTACCAAAGGCCTTGCAGTGCTTTGATGGGTATAAAAAAAACCCTTCCCAGCCTCTGGAGCGTTTGGCTAGCGCAGCAGCCGAGGTCACCATGGCCTCAAAGGCCATTATGGAGGCCTGAGATCCTGGGAAGAACAAAATTAGTATGTAAGAGAAAGATTTAAAATACAGATCCATCCTGCATGAGTCTCCTACAGTGCTAGTTCCACAGCCACACGTCAGAAACGAGCCTGCCCTACACACCTTGAAAGCTGTGCCATTTTTTATTTAATCACCGAAATAGGTAGGGCAAGTACCAAACCAAAATATTACAGTGACTGAAATAAAGTATTTTATGTTAGAGGCCTAGATTCAAAACCGGTCTTGAGATTAACAAGAATTTTGCTGTTATTTAAATGTCTCGTTGCAAACAGTGGGCAAAAAAGAAAAAGAAGTGCTTGCAACCACAGTGCCAGAGCACTGAAACCCAGCCGTTGCTGCTGGTCTTCCACGTGCACACAATTACCTCTAAGAGCTCACTCAGAGCCTCTTCCCCACAGCTCTGACACCCATCTGCTGGATCAATCTGCCGTTCTCACCTTGGGGCAGGTCCTGAGCAGGGGACACCCATGAGGCGGGCGAGGGGCTGGCTCCGAGAACTGACCCGGGTTGCTCTGCGTGCCCCGACGCCAACACTTCCACAGGTATCATCTGCCAGCGCTCACCTCCTACCCGGTGAACTCAAGCATCATTCCCAGAAGCATTGCCGCAGGAGATCGGTATCTATGGAAACCACGTTTCCAAATGCCATTCCATCAACTTCTCCAGCACCCAAACGCAATTCCCAACAGGACGCTACAGCTCCTACCGCCGCCGCCCCAAAGCACCCCGCTCCTGGGTAGGTAACGTACCTGCCTGGGGAGGCAAGGCTGCCGGGAATCACTGTGCTGCACGTGAGGATGGCATTTGTCTCGTCAGAACTAATACCGGGCATATGGGGAAGCACAGTAGCCGTGCCGCCTGCCCGGGAGCTGGGAAGCAGCCTCATTTGCAGAGGTGTCCAAGTTGTCAAAACAGCACCTGTGCTGACTGGTGCTGGCCCTCAGAGGGCTGGGAAATGTTATCCGGCGGGCACAAGGCGAGCACTGGGTACACAAACCTTTGTGTGTCGCTTTTGCTGATTAAAAACCTCACAATATTCTACTGGAGTCTTCAAGTCAAAATAAGGCAAGGAGGGGCTGCTTTCTACTTCCAGAAAATGGTTTTCTAGCAAAGCTTATCTCTTAAAAAGGCAGGCAAAATTTCCATTATTTTAAATCATGTTCTAGCTGTGGCTAGAATGTCATATTTCGACAGAGGAATGAGATGGGGCAACAGATCCAATTTTTATTCTTGCTGGATTGCATCTAACCTCTCAATTTCCTTCTGTTATTTGATTTTAGTTGCGAAATCTATTGCAATAAATGTAAGTAGCAATAAGCTAATTCTTTCATGAATAAATATAAATGCAGAAAGTGGATACACTCCTTAAACATTAAAATAGTTCCCTTTATAAATTCATTTTCACTGAAAGGTAACTAAAAAAGATAAGAGTTATGCAATGAATTTCCCATGTAATAAAAATTCAGCATCAAACTTGTGTTGGCAGGATATGCTTGGTTTCAGGGAAAACAGTTCTTTACATCATGTATTGTGGTGAAGTGCATCCAAACACCAGGGTTAAACTGAACAAGCACAACAGTTTCTACGATATCAACACACTTCCCTTAAGGATGATCAGTTCGCACATAAAACTACCCTCCCCCCCCACAGTACTTACCTATTTTTAGTAGCTGCGGCCACAGAATTCAGTATGAGAAATGCTCAGTAATACTGTTAAAAGCATGGCTAACACAGACCGAGACCTTGCAGACTACAGGACTGTGAAAGCCCCGAAGAAGAAGGGATATACGGGCCCATTTACTAAAGATCAAGAGAAGTATTAGAACTGACCCGTCATGTCTGCACAGTTAGAAATTTCAAACTCAAGTTAGGCAAATGTCATGACAGGAGTTAATCACCTCTGTGCAAAGCACCCTCGCTTTTTCAGAGTATACGTCTGGGACTGCAAGCAGTCTGATAAAAGGGGGGATGACTAGTACGGTGTAGTATGTGGATGCTCTTTCCTAGTGCAAAGGAACAACCTACCAGGGAAGTGGGTGGCAACAGCACGTTAATAAACACGTGCAGTGAAGTCAATGAGATGACAGCTGCTTTGGAGCTGTAAAGCATCATCTTCCTTCCCAGCACCCTGCCCATCTCTACTTTCTGTACTTTAAATAATTACTCATGTAACCATTTAACTCAAGGACTGTGATTTCCTATGCATAACACGGAGCGCACTGATTTCTAGCAATGTCTGTCTAATTCACTGTAGACCTCTGATCACTACACGCTTTTTATCGCAACATACATATACCTCTCCACAAGCCCAGAAATTTCCTGTGTTCTGCAGAATGCAACTGACACAGATAAAAAGTTATACCCACTATCTTTCTGTAATATATTCTATAATAGTCATTTAGTGGACATATATCAACAGCCTGTATGTAATGCCCACGTGCACTCTTTCAGGCGCTAATGTTACATGCTTTTTTGCTTTTATGTTATTGATTAAAGCTAGAATCACCATCACAATGTCTTGCTGAAATCCACTAAACATCTCTTAACAGCCACTCCAAAACCTTACAAAAGGATTTCCACAACTCATCTGGGTGAGGGGAGCAACAGACACGGGAAGGGCGGAGAGGAACTGCTTCCCTGGACTGATCCACGCAACAAACAGGTAACAAGGGATCACATCTTACCTGGGGGGTTCTGGAGGAGCTTGGGCTGCTGGCAGCTGAAGACACCATGCTCACGTTGGGGTTCATACTTCTCTCTCTCTCGTCCTGATAGATACGATCCCGCTCAGAGTCAGGCAAGTTGAGGAAATTCTGCATTGCCCTTAAGTTTACCAGGAGAGACTGGGAAGCTGTCCTAGGGTCTTCTTCTTTACGCAGGATCTCTGACAACAAGCCCTGGTTCAAAAAAAAAAAAAAAAAAAAAAGCCCAGTCATGTGTTGGTTTTTCTTTTTTTTTTAAATTTGTTTAGTGTAACCAGCTGGGTTGCAATACTGAGAACCTACATCAGAATCTCATGGGCTCTCCCAGAGGGGATATTTTGTAGGAAAGTGTTTGTCTTCTGGGGGCTGGGATTTATTTTGGAACTGTCCTATTCTGGCACTGTAATAAGCTTCTGAGTATGGAGATGCTGGATAGGAAGGTAGGTGCACTGGGTAGAAGAAATTGCAGTTACCGCCAGGTGCTTGCTGCAAATATTTTAGGAGCTGTTAGATCTCTCTCGATATCTCTCTTTCTCTCTCTCTCTCTCTCCACTTGAAGCTGGGAACACTTGGCAATCCTGTTCATCTTTGACAAATCTGCCAAGGTTGGTAAATTTAGTTTCGACATTTAAATAGTGCAGGAGGTTTATAAAGAAAAACGTTTGGCTGGGTTTTGATGTTATAGTCCGTTCATTTTGGTTTGGACAGACATTTCTGAGAGGAGAAAAATGGAGCAATAATAAAGCCTTAGAATCTAGCTTTAGGGATTTAACCCATTCTTTCATGCCACATTTTAAAATACCACAGACTTTACATTGCAACCATGAATGAACACCATATTCATGTAGTTTTTACAAAACCCATTATTCCAGGAGGTAACCAGCACAGCACTTCCAAAAAAAAGGAAGGGGAAAAAAAAAAAAAGAGTTGGAAAGATGAAAATGTCATTAAAAGAGGCTTAAATCTAATGATGAGATTAATTTTATGCATAACTGCATGCACTCAACAGTTCCACAGATTACCTAGAAGTTAAAGGCACAAGGCACAAGCCTGGATCAGGGCCTACAGAAACGATCAGGACACAGCATGTGCCACCAGCTCCCCCCAGGCACCCCCTCGCACCTGACACATCACAAATGGGTATTTCACCACAAAAAGCAGTAATGGCAATTTCCTGAACTACAGATGTTTAAACGTACCGGTGTCCAAAGAAGCAGACAGGGATCATTTCTGCCCATGGAGACTACTTATAACATACCATAAGAAATGGGGGTCAGAGGCACGTTATTTTAAAAGGCTATTCTGCCAATATGTTTCCCGGAGCACTCCGACTCCCTTCCTGCTTCCCGCCTGCCACGACCCAGAGGCTCCCTGCACTGGTGCTGCCAGGAATGCCGGCCACAGGAGTCGTGTGAAACCCCGGTTGGAGCTCAGAGGGTTCACCTCGACCTGCTGCCGTCAGAGGAGCAACCTTCAGCAACTGGGTGTGAAGGGACACCACAGTGTCCCCAGACACCACCCAGCTGTCGCTGCTGACATGAGCGTTTCGCAGGTACTTTACAGCCACGACCGAGGCAAGCTGCCTTGCAAGTACAGGCAAGGCTTACGCCTTTCTTGTAAGAAAAATGTTACTAGAAAACAACCACGCAGTCAAAACCCTGTAACATTTATTAATTTATTTTCTTCCATATCAGAGAGTTTCCTCCAAAAAGCCTTGCCACTGCTACTACAGTTGGCCATTTAACCAAATGCCAACATTTTTAGTACATATTGATCTTATCTACCAGACTTCCTGACAAAACCAACAGACCAGCAAATGACATATCTGCATCTGCATTTATCTGCTATCTGCTATTACACACACACACATTGAAACACATACGTGAAAGCTCTGTTTCAGCAGCTCTATTTCAGCAGCGCTTACACCAGAAGTGCTCAAAGGAAGCTCCACACACAGCCTGAAGGTAGGCTGCACACAGGTCTGTCTTCTCAGCTCCTCATCTACATAATCAAGCTACGAGATTCCCAATTACATTTTCCTGCAATTATCAGAGTAGTTACCAGAAAGACCGGAGCTGGGAATGAAGCCATGGTGGGACCCTCTGGTCAGAAATGGGATCGGAGAGAGAAGCCAGCTGGTGAAAAAGGTCTGCACTGGGAAAAAGTGTGAAGAAGGTGCAGTGCTGGGCTGGCCTCTGCTATGCTCTGCAACTTCCACACAACTGCATGCTCATACTTGGCCTCCTCCTCAGGGTTTACCACCCCTCAGAAAAGCTAGGCACATTTTGAAAAGCTTTCCAAGGTTTGCCAGGCTCACAGGTCAAGGGAAAATAACTGAAAAAGGACATTAAAGAATCCTGAAGCCATGACTTGAACAATCCTAAGATCGATACAGCAAGTCCCTATTATAATTTTCTCTTGAAGTCACTGGAAAATTCTCCAAATGCAGTAAATAAATTAAACGTTGGTTCCACAGATTCTCTAAATTCTTAATTTCCTGTGTCTTTTAAAGGATACATAACTTCTTTTTTTAAAAGAAAAGATCAACTTCAAAAATTAATAGGTTTAGGTTGAAAGAAAGGTACCTGAAAGCTACTGGAGCTGACTCTAAGACAGCTTTTTCTCCCCTCTGTCTTAGCCTGGCTAAATTTATGGTCCAATTTCAAAAATGGAGAGCAGAAACATATGTGAAAGCATGCCAGCAATTACTTTGCAGTCCAGTCACTGACTCCCTATGTAAATCAGAGGCTTAATGGTACAAGTGGCTTGGTCATGGCACTAACAGCTATCTCACTGCCTGAGATAACAACTCGTGTTTGAAGGCTCTGATTCATCACCAGGAACAGCTTATCATGAGGTAGATTCAGTGGTTTTGAACTCTAGCCTACACCTCGTGCTTCTACAAGGGTCTTACCTCTGCTACAAGGGCGTAGCAGTATTTTGCATTGCCGCTCAACCACCCGGCTGTACAGCCTCACCACCTCATGCAGGCACCTGCTCCAGGGAGAGCGACCGGCTCCTTCACCCAGCGCTGCGACGGAGGCAGCCCCTCGCCGAGCCCTGCTCCCCCATGCCCTGCTCCAGGCTCCCAGGTAGAAAACCTGGTTGCAAAAAGGGTTTTTCTGCGGCTCCTCCAAGGGCTTTGGCAGCTTAGGAACCATGTAAACAGCAGGAGAAATAATAGGAAAACTGGCTCAGAGGGAAAAATCTCATGTCCTCCTGCAACTGAAGATAAACAACGCTGGCAAACAACAGTGGCTAGATAGCTGAGTGATAGGGGAGGACAATAAAATAAAGTATCTTGAGAGCAATAACGTTTACAATAATATAATTCTGAGCTACTGAAGTATACACAAACTAACCAGTGAGCAACGTTATAAAAAATAAAGTGATATTAAATAATCTGTTCAGCCTTTTTGTCACCTGCAACAAATTAGGCTTTCAATATGCAAAACATCTTCCTTCCAGAAAAACAAATGATCATGATTTCATTTAATTGTAATTTAATGAGGCATAATGTATTTTTTAAAGTGATATACACCAGGTGTGTGGTGAGGAAACTGGCCCTGCCAGACAAACCCTACTGTTTCTATTTTTGAGAAAACCCTAAAGCCAGCCAGGGACTGTTTTCATTTCTGCAAATTATGTTTCTGCTGGAGGGGGTGAGGGAGGGAAACCCGCAGCATTTGTACATTTGTTATAAAATTCCATTGGCTAAATAAGCTCATTCCAACTTCCTTACATCTCACATATTAAAAAAAATAATAAAATAAAATTGGCAGTTTGCAGAGTAACCAACTCTGCAAACCTAAAAGAAGACCTTCAGGGACCAGAAAGTCTCAAAATGATTTTAAAGAGCCAAATAGATCTTCTACACTGAACACAGCTCTCAGGATACATTTTAGGACACAGAGCTTGATAATATCTTTGCTTTTCCACTCCTGTGCATCATTTTAAAACCAGTTGCTGAAGAGGCAACTGATGAAAAGTTTAACGTTCACACAGGCTGTGCTCGCAAACGAGGCGTGCGCTCACCCTGAGACGAGGACTCTGCACAAGCACAGTTTGGCTTACCCTTGGAACTTGCACCATTTTTAAAATTACACACTGGATCCATAATTGACTTTAAAAAAATAATACCAGTGGTGGAGAAGGGAGGACAAGTCCAATCAAAACAAAAAAGTCACTGGATCTATTTAAGGTAGGATTAATTTTGACAGTGTTTTTTCAAACTAGCTGGAATGTAGTCCTTCCAGCCAGCAAAGTCACTGTCGTGGGGGTTTGCTTTGCACTCATTCCATGAAACCCCGTTTGTGAACTCACTTCTTTTATTTTTATTAACTACAGGACTTCCAGGACAAACAACCCAAACATTATGGGCAAGAAATCTTTTTTTTTTAGCAACTTCTGAAAGACGATGCAGTACAATGTAGAGTGAATCTTCTTCAAAATGATTCCTACATCTGAAGGACCAACTGACCAGCCTTCGAGGCCAATGCAAAGGCTTGACCAAAGCCCACAAAAGGCAAGCGAGGCCGTTTTGCCTTCTTCCCAAAGGGCTTTGGCTCAGGCCTGGCAAGGGTGTAAATGAGATCTCAGTGGGACAGCAGACTGCACTACCGGTGACCGAATGCAGGACAGCTTTGCAACCAGAGCTTTTCAAAAGCAATGTGGATGGGAGTGCTGGGTCATGCTGGAGTGCAGCCCAGACACCGATGTCCTGGGGACAGAGGAGGATGAGGGCCATCACGCAGCAGAAGACTTGCAAGCATGGGCCAGGACCTCACACGTGTCAAGTCCGATGACTTGGATGGGAGCTGTGCTCCCCCTCATACAGACCTAAGCAATGTGTCTACCAGGCACTAAGGTTAGGAAAGTTCAAAACAGGCTTTGGACAATCGAAACACTGGCCAAGGCAAAAACTTAAATAAACCCAACTAATGTGCTAAACCTCAGTTTTTATATTCTGTATAAGGAGATTATATATATGAAGGACTAAAAAAGCATAAACACTTTTTTCATACTTTCGGTTTATTTGTGCCTCTTCAGCTATTGCCAAGAGCAACAGAGAAAATGCTGAAATACTAGAAAAATATTGCTTCTGTAGTACTTAAAGCTCCACGTACATTACACCCAGTACTTGTAACTGACCGTCTCAATAGAAAAGCTATTCTGCTTCCCATCAGGTATAGAAGGGACTCTGATCAGGATCAGAAAATGGAGGGATTTATTCAAATTCAACATCTGAATCTTAAAGATCAGTGATATAAACCTGTCCCCTTTCAGCATCTTAGTTCAGGACGCAACGCCTATTTCTAGCACGCAAGGCAGCACTCAGGAAACCCCTGGTAGCTACTCATTCCTACTGAACTACACTGAAATCATACCTTCAGCATATAACAACAAACTTGATTTTGCCAGGCTAAAAATGACAGTTTATATTTAAAATTGTTTGCTACTTGCAACTGAAAGCTAGAGGAGACAGATCAGCGCGGGAAGCTCTGCAGCAGAAGCACCAACTTCTCATAACCCTCCCAGGAAATGAAGCTCCTCCACCTGCTGTGTTTTTCTCATGTCAAGGCAGGCTTTTACCATGGCATCTCTTTGCCTCTCTCTACATTTACACCAGGTGCCACCTTCAATATTGTCTTCTGGGCTGAATAACATACATTCGAGGTGGGTGTTGGCCTCTTCTCCCAAGCGAATAATGACAGGACCAGAGGAAATGGTCTGAAGTTGCGGCAGGGGAGGTTTAGATTAGATATTAGGAAGAATTACTTTACTGAAAGAGTGGTCAGGCACTGGAACAGCCTGCCCAGGGAGGTGGTTGAGTCACCATCCCTAGAGGTATTTAAGAAACGTCTAGATTTGGCACTTCAGGGCATGCTCTAGTGACAGAGATTGTAGGGGGTTTTTTTGTGTGTGTCTGGTTGGACTCGATGATCTCAAAGGTCCCTTCCAACCATGAAGATTCTATGATTCAACAATTTGGAAAATACTTCTCTCTGCCTCTAAGTATACCGCACTCGACAAGAACCTCTAGATGAAGTAATTGCAGGCTTCTTAGAACTCAAGCTTATTTTCAAATGCTCACTGCTTTGTTTCCTTTCCCTTGCAGCTCTTCCTAATTCCAGGTAGGATATAAAGCAGAAGTGCTGGAAGTCTCTTAGAAATGCTTATCCTGGCAACGTGTCCAGTCCAATTTTGCTGAGCTAAATTGCTTTAGATAATCAGTGGAAATTTGTGAGTGCTTAGCCAAACCAAGCACCTTCATATCCATCTTGTTGCAGTTTCCATCGGGCAAAACTGTGTTTGTACCCTGTTTTCTGACCAACTCCTCTGTCTCAGTGGGCAAAACATGCAGTGCCACTTTCGTGTCACTTCATATGAACTTCAGAACTCAAAGGACTTTGACTGGTTTTCCACTGGTGTGAATGGGAGACCAGCTGCCTCCCAGTGCCCATCAGTGTAGCTGAATGCATCACATCAGTCCCTCATTTATAAGAAATCTCCTGATCTCTAGATTCACTGCCTACAGCCAGAGTATAAGCCTCGTCCTTAAACTCATTTAACTAATGCTAAAATACATACATCTCAGGAGAGAGCTGCTTAGGCACAAAGCATTTAGAGGCTGATTTGAATAAAACTTATACAGGGTGCAACAATGACAATTTGATTTTTATTATTAAAAATGAAGTGTTTAAATCCTCAAAGAAAATGCCTTTATTGCATTAGTTTAATAAAGCCTCTTTTTTATTATGGTATCTCTTTTTATGAGGGAAGACAGGATGCGCATGTGGAGCTGAATGTGGATGCATGGGGGAAAAGAGGCAGAGAAAGACCGACCACCTGCAGTCACAAAGTGCCACCATTTATATGACATGCATGTCAAACCTTTATACTGAAATATGCTGGAAAATGAGCAAGACACACAGCTCGTGCACACTGTATATCCGTGCATTTGCTTCCAAGGCTCAGGACTCCCGTGCATCAGCTGAGCAGGCAGCAGCCGCCTCCTACAAGCACGCATTCTGAAAGCCTGACTCACATGCTACTTAAGATCTTTTCATTCAGCCTATTGAATACAATTAAGTTAATTGAAACTGAAATTTTGGGCAGTGCAAAACCCACTGTTGGAACAAATATCCCATGTACCAAAAATCTGCAATTTATTAAATTAAGCACTTCCCTTACAGACTGCCTTCTTTCCTGCGAGTACAACAGAACGCTGCTTGTGCCACATTACACACAAGAATAAAACAAGCAGGCAGCATGAAAGGGTTTCATGCAATAAGAGAGAGTTTTCTATGGGGAAAAAAAAACAACAAAAAATCCCCCCCAAAACCAAAACCAGAACCCTTGCTAATTGAAAATCTGTGCACAATGGGGCAGACACCATAGCAATGAATGCAGCACAACTGTCTCACTAGATACCAGGCAGAGAATTAAAGCTGCTTGTCTTCCTCTCACGTAAGTTAAAGGGAAAATCATTTGCAAAAGGAATTCTGTCCAGGATTTGGCTCCCCAGCAAGTAGAGGTGGAAGAGTTAGTTATTTCAACAAGCCATATTTCTAACCTTAAAGCCTCTTAGAGGACCCTTTTCTGATCCCACTTCAGTTTGGGGCAATTTTCCCAAAGCAAGCAGAATTAGACATAAATGAGGAGCCACCACCCACCTCGCCTGCCCCCAAAGCCTTTCTTTGGAGCTTCCTTACCAACGATGCTCCTGCTTTCAGAGCCGCCAACCCCTCTATAACTGACTGACGCCACCTTTGCATGACACAGAAGCGTTATTTCCCCCTTCCTCGTTGCAGGAGCCAGGACTTGCCCACAGTCGCACCAGAAGCTGAGGCACCATCCAGCATCGATCCTGCATTTCCCTACGCCTCAACCCGCTCCTGCAGCCACGGTGAGACTGAATCCCTCGAAAAAGTTGGATCAGTTTCGTTTATTTCATCATACATTTCACTACATCTGAGGCTGGTAGAGTTTCCTCCTCCCTGGGCTGTTTACCTCCTTTAATCCCAAGAGGCACGGTCAGGCAACCAGTTAAGAGGGCAGGAGCTGAACTGGGTAAGCGCTGCCTTCCTATCTGCTGGAAAACCAATGCTGTCACCCGAGCTACTCAGGACAGGAGGAAGGGAGCAGTGTTCTTTGGGAAAAGATTTATAAGCAGCCTGAACATGCCTAGTGTTTTTACCCAGCTCTCTTTGTATCTGGCACCACAACTGTTTCATGCAAAAAGCCTCAGGTTCACGGATATTTCCAGTTTCTGAGGCTGTTCAGTAAAACAAGCACTGGCCACTCGCCCAAACATTTTACTAGTTTTGGCTATTATGTCAAAACATTGGCAAAAAAAAAAGATGCTTTAAAAAAAAAGAAAGATATCAACAGAAACGCTCATTCAGTCTATAGGCTGTGCAGTCCACCAGGCACTCCTGAGGAGGAGTGGAGCAGTTCACTGATCCAGTTGATTCAGACTCTCTGGACTCTTAGAAACAGCCTGACCAACCGTCCTGGCTGCAACTCCGCGAGCCTGCAGCAAAGAGGGACACTCAGCAAGCAGGTAGAGGAGGGAGAGTACATTCATTTTCCTTATGCAAAGCAGGATTCAAATGACCTATTTCCAGCTAGGATTTTGAAGAGCACAGATCACTTCACACCTCCAGATTTGCTAAAAAAAGCTTTCCAGAGAAAGACAAGGTAAATCTGAGAGAGCATTTTCATGCATTTGCTTTAAAATAGTCCTCTTACTTCTGTAACCATCACCACCTGCCCATTTCTCAATACATTACAACCCGCAATAAGCAAGCTTTGGTTATTACAACCTTTTGGTTGCAAGTCGAATGCTTTATTAGGAGACGTGATAGTGCAAGGAGGAGATGACACAATGACTCTGCTCTGAGGATGGCCAAAATCCATGTGCGTATGGAAGTCCATAGGCTTGGTAGGAGCTTTGGCCAGCAGCCGCCTTGTCCTGCCTCCCATTCCATGGTAGCTCTGCTGGCCAAACAGAAGAGCGGTTCATGCTTTTAGAGGTTGCTAGTCACCTTCCCTGCATCTGTGTTCTAGCTGGCCCACACATGGAAGTTGCCTTGATTCAAAGAAGATGCATGCTTCAGACAGGTAGGCATTTGGGGAGAACTCCAGCCTGCCCTGACAGCCCCTTTGATTTTACTGCGCTGTTGGAGACCAACAAGGGAGAGCTG